>NC_142953.1:10143375-10193375 GCF_046866305.1 Octopus bimaculoides
GATCAGTTAATTATGATTTTATGCAACATATTCCTCACTCAGATTCACACACTTATTGTAGCGCTCCTTCAGTTTTTGTAAGCCATGTAAAAGAACTCGGGAAGATTGGGACTCCAGCGAGGACTTCTTACCACACATCTACACTTGCAAATATATATGGGCTGTGTGTCTGTGTCTGCATGCGCGCACGCAAGTGTATGTATGTATGTATGTATGTATGTATGTATTAGAGCAGCATAAGAGTACTGTAGTTTTCATGAAGCATTGTTTGATATATATATATATAAATATTTTTAATATTTTTAAAAACCAAAGCAATGAAGGTTATTAAAATTCAATTATACAAGTCGATAGTTTGTATTATTAACTCGAATTTCGATATTACATTGTTTTGACTTGAAAAAATATTGGTTTCATCTTTTGGCACAAGCCCAGTAATTGCGTGGGGGTATGGTTTAGACGATTACATATGCAAAGAAACGGGAAAAAATAAAAATATCTGATCAAAGAAATGGGTTACAAATCATATTTTTTTTACATAAAGGGAATACGGATGCATTCAAGAGAGAAAAAAAAAGACATATGAATAGAGGTAGTCAGGCCGTGGTAGGTGTGTTGAGTAGCAGTCGAGTAGCAGTTGTGTAGCGGTTGAGTAGAGATCATCCGAAGGTGCTAGATAGCAGTAGCTTGAGACATAACAAAAATCAACTTTAGAATTTACTACACGAAAAATTTAGAAGCAAAATAAAGCTACACGCCTGAGAAAGAAATAACAGGGTAGAAAATTTAGTCTCAAGTGAACCGTACAACAGTTTTGAAGAACTTAGGTATAATTGGCGGAATTCTTAACTTCTTTAACGTAAATAATGTAAAATTAAGTTATGATGGGTTATATACTTAAACCAGAATTCCGCCGTATAATTTTTCTGGCAGCCCCAATAGTAAATCAACAAGTCCGGATAAACGTTAGAGAGTTAATTAAAATATTTTAGATTCTACCATTTTTACATTACCAGAACACTTTTCTTCTGCTATGGAAATACAATTTATCAGTATCAATTTCAAAGACATTTGTATCTTTGAACGGGACAATCGATATTTATAATGAGCAAATTTGTAAATTCCTGCTATTCGATATAGCTGAATTCTATACAACAGTAACTAAACCCCTTCTTGAAAACTTTTTAGAATTCGGTAGAGATTTTATTCCATTTAATAGCTCAGCACTATTATTATTATTATTATTATTATCATCATTATTATTATTATTATTATTATTCACACAAGCAAATCTTTGTTATTTTACGATAATTTATTATTATCATTACTATCATCATCATCATCATCGTCTTTGTTGTTGTTAAACGTAATGGCCAAGGCTTGTTTGATGTAGCCATTGATGTAAGATGGAGTGAGGTTTGTAAATTGGTAAGACTACTTCGGAAGATGTTTTGCTGTGCAGTATTTGATCCTCATCGTGATTGTAAACTGTTCCACTGAGGAAGAAAGCCTCCTAATGGACGGTGATGGGAAGGAGTTTATCAACGTATCAACAGATTTAAATCGAAAGATCAAAGTAAATACGAATTTAAGTATATTTATTTTCTTCGTTATAACTCTGCATTTAAATACTTGGATATTACAGGCCCCGCAGTAAACGTAAAATGAAAAATCAGTACATTAGTATATATTCCAGCCATCCACTACAGTGTGAGAAATCCTACGAGATTCGAAACCTTAACTTCAACTTACATTTTTTTTTTCAGCACTGTTGGCTGGCATCACCCGAGGATTGAACAACTGGATTTTATTTTTGTTCACAACCGGACCCTCGGGGAAAAAATGGAAATATCCAAATGATGCTTTTAAACAGTTACCTGACTGCGCCTCAGTTGTGATGATGTCATTTGATTAAGTTATCATTTGATTAAGTTACTAAAAGTTTTTCACGAGACAGCTTTGATTTTAACCAGTCACAGACTATTTTTGCTTCTCATACTTCATTGGCTGCTTTCGATTAGACGCTTTCTGTATCAACTTTTGGCGAACTATGGTATAATTGTTGTTAAGGCTTGTCAGACCGCCTCATGGTCTGACAAAATAGAAAAAAAGGCGTTGCCCTGGAGGATAACGTGGGCGATGCACTGGAACAGTCACTCTGACTTACAAAGCTCGCACTTGCGGATAGTGGTAAGTAGGGATATGGTCCGGAGGCCAAGAACACAGGAGTCAACTGCCAGTGTCTCACCATAAACTTGTCAGAGAGCGGCCGATACTTTGACAGTTTGCCCTTCTTTGGTCTGATGAGAAGCGAACCTTGGGCTGATACTTTGCAAACTATTGAACTTTCAATCATCTATTAATCAATTCTAATTACTGTGAAATTTATTCAGTATTTGAAATTGCATGAACATTTGATGTTTCTGAGTACGTTTATTCCTGTACATTCACTTTCTTCTAATTATTTTTATTTTGTCTTTATTTACCATTGAAAAAGAAAAGATTGTTGAAACCGGTATGGTATTTGAAGAATTTTTTTTCAAAATTTAACAACTACAATTTGTTTTAAGACACAGCCGTATTTTAACCTCAAATTCTCTAAGATATTATACACACACACACACACACACACACGCACGCACACACATATATATATTACACATACATATTATATATATATATATATATATAACACATACATATATATATTATACATCTATATACACATACATATTATATATGTATACGTATGTGTGTATGTGTGTGTGAACAAGTTCCATTATCACTCTGGTTGCTGCGTTGTTGTTGTTGTTGTTATCGTTACTGTTGTTGTTATCGTTACGGCGGCGGTGGCAGCTGAGCGACAAACATAAAGAGCTGATATCGTATTCTCCACACGAGAAACCCGATATTAGCCGATGTGTTTCCATGACAACCAAGTAATTAATGATTAACACAATAGTCGCTCGCAATGGTACTGCCTCCGCCTACGTTGTCACACCTGACACTCCATCCATTCCCAAACTTCACCCTACATCCCCCAGACCACACCTACCACCAACTTCACCACCACCACCACCACCACCAATACTACCATTGACATCACCATCACCAGTGCAACTGCCACCACCACAGCCTCTCTCCCAACCCTAAACCTAACCCTTATTTAACACCACCACCACCACCACCACTACTCCTACTGCCATTACAATCGCCACCACCACCACCATCTCATCAACCAACTCTAACACTAAAATTAATCTACTGCTACCACCACCACCACCACCACCAACATCACTAACTCCACGACCACAATCACTACTATCGTGAACACCCTCACCGCCACCGCCACCATTAATACCATTACTGCCGCCGCCGCCATCACCACCGGCACCACCACCACCACCACCGCCGCCACCACCGCCAACAGCAATACCAACGTCATGAAATCCGTTATTACCATCACCATCACACCCACCATCATCATCACCACTACTACTACAATCACCTATAACGCCATTACCACCACCACCTCTACCACAACCACCACCATCATCACCACTATTATCACTACAATCACCATCCCCACCACCACCACCACCACCACCACCGTCGTCACTATCACTACAATCGCCATCCCCACCACCACCATCATCACCACAATCGCCACCACCACTACCATCCCCACCACCACCACCACCACTACCATCCCCATCACCACCATAACCGTCACCACCACCAACACCACAACTATCAGCAGTATCACCATCACCAGGACTACCATCACCATCTCAGCCACCACTCCCACCATCAGCTCAACGAACACGTCATTCGGATCAAGCTGGCCAAAAATGAGAACCTGACGTGGACATAGGATCAGTTAGAAATAGAAACGATATATTGCTCAAATTATGTCCTTCCGATATAGAAAAGCGAAGGACACATTAATTAATCTGGACGTAAAAATGCACGGCGTAAATAAAATATGCGATGGTGACTTTGATTGCATTTCTACGGGATCAGAATTGACCGAGGGTTAAACAACAACATCGAGAACATGGCAGATACCGTATGATTACGAACAACTGTGTGTATGTGTGTGTGTGTGTGTGTGTGTGTGTGTGTGTGCACGCGCGCGCACTTACACACATATATACATACACGATAGGCAGCGAGCTGGCAGAAACGTTAGCACGCCGGGCGAAATGCTTAGCGGTATTTCGTCTGCCGCTACGTTCTGAGTTCAAATTCCGCCGAGGTCGACTTTGCCTTTCATCCTTTTGGGGTCGATTAAATAAGTACCAGTTACGCACTGGGGTCGGTATAATCGACTTAATCCGTTTGTCTGTCCTTGTTTGTCCCCTCTGTGTGTAGCCCCTTGTGGGTAGTAAAGAAATAACACATGCAGATACATGACTATACTTAATTTTTTTGAAGCCTGGTATTTAATCTGTCTCTTTTGCCGAACCGATAAGTTTCAGGGGCGTGAACACACCAACACCGGCCGTCAAGTGGTGGTGGGGGACAAACACAGACACAAATACACACGCACACACTCACACATGCACACACATATATACATACATAAATACATACATACATACATACATACACATATATAAATATATATACACACACAAACATAATATATATATATTTATTTATTTATTTGTTTATGCGTTTCAGCCAAGTGGCTGCGGTCATGCTGGAACACCACCATGAAAAAATACATATATACACACACACACACACACACACACACACACACACACACAATCACACGCGCACAGCCATACAACAGAGTTCTCGACGCAACCAAAGCCCCTTACCTGGGCACAACAGCACCCCTATAAAACAGTACGTCAACCACTCTCCCTAAATACCACTGTCAGTTCTATATCACCCCCCTAGGCACATAGCCCTCCTTCAGAACTTAAGTATGTGCAGGAAACAATGAAGTACATGTTTCGGTTGTCTTAGACCGCCTCATCAGAGCCCACCTTCCATTGTGTTTAGCGAAGCTATGATGAGAAAATCACTAAGTACCACAGCGTAATGGTTGCACCCTCACCAGTTTTTGTTTTTCTTTAGAAATGTTTAAAGAATTTGCTTCGAAATCCTATCTGAGTCGATAAATATAGTACCAGTCCAGAATATGGGATGAGTCTCCCCCACTTCTCATTCTCTCTCTCTCTTCCTCTCTCTATCTCTCTCTGTCTATTTCTCCCCTTTTCTTTTTCTGGAGGAAGTCAACTGCGTTTCAAACCTGGAGAAGGATGTCTTCTGTCAGGTTTAAAAAAATACATCGCATGTCACGACGTCGTCTCTACGACTCCATCACGAATTGAGAGAGGAAGGAAGGAGGAAGGAAGAAAGAAAGAAAGAAAGAATCCTTTTTGGTTATAAATTGTTACTTTTGTGTTTTCTTTTACTTGTTTCAGTCACTGGGCTGTGGTCATGCTAGGACACCACTTTGAAGGGTTTTAGTCAAAGAAATCGAGCCCAAAACTTATTTTTTAAAGCCTAGTTCTTATTCTATTGGAACCCTTTTGCCGAACTATTAAGTTATGGGGATGTAAACACACCAATACCGGTTAAGCAGTGGTGGTGGACAAATACAGACGTACATAGAGATAATAATGTGTATATATATATATATATATATATATATATATATATGTGCTGTACTGTATATACATGGCAACTTCTTTCAGTCTCCGTCTACGAAATCCTCTCGTCAGGCTTTGATCAGTGTGAAGACTATAGTAGAAGATATTTACTCAAAGTACCACGCAGTGGGACTGAACCTGGAAGGATGTTGTTTGGAAGCAAGCTTCTTCCCACACACCCACGCCTGCATCTATGTAAGATATCAATATGCGTCAATGTATTTCCTTTGTATATCTCTGCTTACAAATCGTGATTAACTGCCAATAAATGCACTAACAATATGTCTTTTCTTATTTTGCAGACGACAGTCCTCTGAGGACAAACCACACACCACTTCTCCATAACCACCTGCTGCCACCAATTCCAATTCCAGCTCTATAACAGCACTATGTATGTCCGAATTACACACCAGCTCAAAATGGACAATTTCCAATCTATCCTCCAGATAAATCTACGTCGAGTCTAGTCCTCGATAATCGTAAATGTTGCCGGGTTGTCTAGAATGGAACAGAATGAAATCAATAGACACGAGGTCATTTAACTCCGACATATTTCTATTTGCCATCATTTTTCTCTGATAGTGAATGACTCACCATACCGACCACCGAACATTGCGACAACTTCGGGATAGATCGGTGTTTCCAAAATTAACCTTGATAATGATGAATGTCTACTTGATTAATATTTAATTGATCGATTGACTGCTTGATGACCATAACGATGACGATGATGACGATGACCAAGCTACCATTTGGCTTACATCTAGTGGTTGATTAAGCCGTGAGTTATCTCCAGCCTCGATGTGGTACGGCTGACGAGGGGATCGTCTGCATCTCCGATAAGCCTACACCGTGTGCTGCTACGTGAAAGGTTTTTATGGAAAACTGCATCTGAACGAGCAGAGTAACATTTTCCGAGCAAAACCACTGCTTTTTTTATTTTCTCTTCTTCATCAATCAGTGCAACTGTGTCCATCAATTTTCAATTCAAGGCACACCGGTGTGTTTTTCGATCAAACAGACACGGTGTTTATGAACTGGATTGTCACCGGAAGTGTCTAGTTACAAACTCTTGGTCGGAATTCACACTTATGACTCATGAATGCGTTTGGAACATTGCAACATTGTCAGATTGAATTTTTAGAACAAATTTAAAAGGGTGTTAACATACAAAATCAAAACCTGGTGGGTTTCCATATCATTTAACTATAACGTTTTGGATGCACATAATATGTTTATATAAACACATACTCACGCTCGCACTCACACACACACACACTCGGTTGCTCGGTCATGAGGTTTAAATTTGAATGAGTTGGACCTCAATTAATTTATCAAGCACAATCATATTTTCGTAAAAGTTGTATATTGGCTTAAAGACGTTATCAGGCTTAAAGGTGTTATCAACCAGAGTCGGCATACATATTTCTGCCTTGAAAAGAAAGCACACACACATACACACAGTGAAAGAGAGAGAGAGAGCGAAAGAATGAGAGAGTGAGAGAGATGTAGAGAGAGAGAGAGAGAGAGAGATACAAATACAAAAGAAGAGGTTAACCAATCAAGCAGACAATAAACGAGAGCCAGAAAAAAACAAAACAGAAAGTAAGCCACAACATAATTCTATCGCAATTCTATCTCAGACCGTCAGAAGGAAATTTTTAACAGAATTTTCCGATGGCCATAAACAGTAAAAAATCCATTACAAAATTAAACCTTAATCTATAGCCATACTCTTTCCAATGAGTATTTTAACTTGCACTTTTTCTTCCAAGCTTTAACTGAAATATATATTTTTCGACGTCTTATTTTCATAAACGACAATCACAAATATATCTTGACAAGCTGCCATGTCTTCAATTGCTGAGACTCTATCCCAATCTATTAAAGATTTAAATACATAGAATTTCTTTTTTAATCTCATCGCTACTTAATCTTAATCTGAGACAACCAAAGACACCAGAAACGTATTACCTCGTTCAGATTATCTATACATGATTATAGAACGATTAAAAGTATCTGTTTCATTGAAGACATGATAAGAATACGTCAATACGTATCTACATTTTATGAAGATTTGCCGAACCAAACCAAACAATCTTGTCAACAAGATGCATCAGGATGAGACATATCTGTGTGTAGTTGCACAGTTATTTACTTAATACATCCAAGCATCTATCCATTTACCCATACACACACACGCACACACAAACACATATTTGACTACATTATATTCATACACATGCATTTATATTTATATATGTATATATAAACACGTGCGCACATCTCTTTGCCTATATGCGTATGCATCAAGCTGCCGGAAGTTTAGAGCTCGCTATTACGCGATCAAAATGTGAGACTTTTCAACATGTTCTTCGTTCTTGTGCCATCTGTCCAACCCCTCACCAGCTCGATAATTCGATCTATAGAAAAGTAATCAACTTTTACACCAGTAATATTGTATATGTACATACATACTTGAGAACGGAAAAGAAAAATCATGAACAGCCATAGAGGTTAGCTATCCAAGCGACAATCTGGGAAGGCTCGGATTTGGCAGCAAACAGATCGACCGGCACGAACGTTACAGATACAATCTCTTAGTGGAACAGTAATATGTAACAATTATTGTGGTTGTTATACAAATTGTAGCAATGGAGCTTCTGTTTCTTTGTCAGAAACTAGTTCTTGGCTTCTGAAGGAATTCTAAGAAATAAAAAAATAGTGAAAGCATAAATACACGCGTACACACACATACATAAATACATATATACATTTATATATGCATATACACTACACACCACAAAATAGCTCATATTTGTTCTATACTCGTCCAGTATATCTATCTATCTATCTCTTTATACACACACACACACACACACACACACACACATATATACATAGAAAATTTGTGATTTTTGAGGTGCATATATATATATATATATATATATACATATATATATATATACACACACATACACACGTTGTTCAGTGTAAACGTACTTCTTGTTCACGATTAATTCTAAACTTTGGTGGTTTATATATAACCTTTCTGCGTGTCTGTGTGCGTGTGCGTGCGTGCGTGCGTGCATGCTGAAGCGTGTGTGTGCGAGTGTGTACGTACCTTGCTCTATGTAGTCAGCAAGTTAAAAAAAAGAACGGGGTCTGTTTAGCAGATCCCTTAAGATGAAAGGCTAATTTAAACCTCAGTTCATAGAACACACACACATACATAGATATACGCATACACACTCATACACAAACACATACACTCTCGTGCGACTACACACATACCCCCTTACACACACAGGTACGCGCAAAGTTGTAAAGCCGTGTACCAACCGACATAGCAGATATGAATGTCTGAGACCCTCAACTTTGTTGCTTTTGAACCGTGGCGATGAAAATGAATTTCACAACAGTAGCGTCACAGACCGTGTCTTTCCATAATGGCAGCTACAATGAAACCCCATTAGAATTCATGGAGACACGCATCGCTAGATTCATCAACCTCTACTATCCGCCTTTTCTTGTGCTCTTCGGTACAGTCTGTAACATTCTTGTCGTAATTGTGATGACCAGTCGGTATTTCTCTTCCGTTTCCACCGCCATATACATGCTAGCCGGAGCTCTGGGGGATGTCCTTTGTTTCCTCATAGCTTTGCCTGCTCACTGGGTTTATGTCAACTTCCCACATGCCGTCGAACGTACAGACGACGCACATTATATGTGTAAGTTCTTCAATTTCTTTGGCTGGGGTAGCAGTGACTTCGGGATTATTCTCACAGCAGCCATGGCGGCAGATAGAGCAATCGCCATTTTGTTTCCGTTCAAAGCCAATAGACTGTGTACGCCACGACGCGCAAAGTCCGTAGTTATTGGATTACTTGTCGGCGTCAGTGTCAAGGAGTCACACTTCCTGTTTGTGTCAGACATCGTGCCCGAATTCCGCAACGACCGCTTGTGCACGGTCACGGAACCAAACGAGATTTACAGGTGGTTTTGGCGGGATGTTTGGCCGTGGATTCACACTGTCTTCCTTCTTATCTCCTTCATCATCATCATCATGAGCAACATCGTCATTATATTTTACTACCGGAAATCAAAACGACTTCCGGTCAATCGTGAGATCCGAGGAGTGTGCGAGAACTCTCGTACACGTCAAATCAGTACCATGCTACTGGTAGAATCGTTTGCCATAATCCTGCTCACGTTTCCGTTTTGTATGCACACAGCGTTCACATCCCACAGACAATACAATTTGGAAAGTCCGAGGGAGAAAGCCGAAAACCTGTTGCTCTTCTCCGTTGTCTTCTACCTTCTCTACACCAACAAATGTGCCACCTTCTGTCTCTATTGCATCACGGGTTCGAGATTCAGATATGCCCTCTGTGACATCTTTTGCCACGGACGGTTCACCCGGCGTGCAGACAAGATCCAGAGGGGGAAATGCTTATCACACTCACATTTCTCCATGAACCACATGGCTGTACATCTACACAACCCACCCTAATCCACCTTACATCGCTCGAAGCAGTGGTGAGTCAGGGGTGGTTTTTAGAGTTAGGAGCACTACATTGATACAGCATACTCTTCATACACATCACCGCCGTCGTCGTCATAGTTGCCAATATAACCACGGCGGCGACGACGACCACCGTCACCACCACTGTCATCATCATCATCACCACCACCACCACCAGCATCATCATCGTCGTCTTCTTCGACATTATTATCATCATAATAATCATCACTAGAAATACCGCTGCCGCCACCATCTTCATCACCATCACCACCATCGTTATCGTCATTGTCGTTTTCGTTGTCTACATTTAGATAAAGGTTCCAAACCTGATGTCGCTTCTAATCGTTGAAATAATAATAATAATAATAATAAAAGAGGTAACTCGAATGTGGAATCTAAAAACAGAAACAATTCCTATCATAGTAGGTGCCTTAGGTATAATGAAAAAATATTCAGACAAATACATAACGAAAACACCGGGACTTACAAATATACAGAAAATTGCACTACTGGGCACTGCACACGTTCTATGCAAAACACTTTCAATACAGTAACCATAAGAGCATCACAGCAAACCACAGCACATACCCAAGGCATACAGAGCTGCGCTCGGTAGTGAAGTGAAAGCACGTTATAAAAATAAAACTACTGAACAATAATAATAATAATAAAAACTTTCAAAATACAAAGACCTGGAAATAGAGGTAACTCGAATGTGGAATCTAAAAACAGAAACAATTCCTATCATAGTAGGTGCATTGGGTATAATAAAAAAAATATTCAGACAAATACATAACAAAAACACCAGGACTTACAAATATATATAACATACAGAAAATTGCACTACTGGGCACTGCACACATCCTACGCAAAACACTTTCAATACAGTAAACATAAGAGCATCACAGCAAACCACAGCACATACCCAAGGCATACAGAGCTGCGCTCGGTAGTGAAGTAAAAGCACGAAATAAAAATAAAACTACTGAATAATAATAATAATAATAATAAATTCGTTTTATTGGCCGCAAGGGCTAATATCAAAACAGCAACAACAACCATAACTAATGGTTTCAAATTTTGGCACAAAGCCAGCAAGTTCAAGAGAGGGAGTAAGTCGGTTACATATACCCCAGTGCTCAACGGGTACTTATTTTATCGACCTCGAAAGAATGAAAGGCAAGTCTACCTATCCACAGCTATTTTGCTCAGCTATTTCACTTTCACTGAAAAGTTACTCAGTTACACTCAATTACACCCAAGTACACTCCTCTGGAGTCAACAGCTCACTCCGCTCCATCACATACTGATGGAGACTCCTCTACGTGGCTGTTACACCTGCTAGAAATAGCAAACGAGTCTTCCTAAACCCACAGCACACTATACATACCATGCCATCTTTAAAAAAAGAACACATTAGCTAATGTAGTCCACGATACACAATTCCAGAAGAAAAGACGCCATTATCTTAAATAGCCTTTAAGTTATAGGTCTATCTACTCTATGACAGCTAACCGAGGGTTAAACAACAACAACATGCCACTCCAATCCATTACCCTCCACCTCACCCAACACCACAGCGAACCCCACTCTAACCCACTATACTAATTTGCATAATAATCAACTACATTTCAACACATTACACACCGCCGCATTCAGCTCTACGAGAGGGTGCTGGGACGTTCCTGGCTTTGGGTAAAAGAAAATATAGGAGGATCAGTTAATTACGATTTTATTCAACACATTCCTCTCTCAGATTCACACATTTATTGCAGTGTTCCTTCAGTTTTTCTAAGCCCTGTAAAAGAACTCAGAAGGTTGGGCCCACAGCCAGGCCTTTCGCGACACCCTTAAAGCCAGGACCTTTTCAGCACGTCCTCGTACTTAATATTCTAAACATAACTCCACACCACAACACCCCCATGATGCTACACTGTGGCACACTCCACAACACGGCACTACATTAAACCTATATACGACACTTCAGTTTCAGGCGCGCGAACTGGTAAAATGCTTAGCGGGTATTTTGTACGTCTTAACGTTCCGAGTTCAAATTCCGCCGTGGTCGACTTAGTCTTTCATCCCTTCGGAGTCGATAAAATAAATATCAATTGAGCACTGGGGTCGATGTAATCAATTTACCCCTACCTACCCTGAACTTGCTGGCCTTGTGCTAAAATTTGAAACCAGCATTGTACTTCAGTTACAGAATATCTTACTCCTGGGCGGTAACATCTCACCAACGCTGTAGTACCCTGTAGTGGCTGTAGTTGAGTTAATAACCGTATCTACTACAACTTTAATTGCAAAACAGCTCTAGAAATACTAGATTAGTAACACAACATTACAGTATCAACTTATGAGTAACAATAGAAAGCAAAAATAGCAACACAACACTAGTTAAAGTACCAACCCAACGCATTAATAATACAATACAGTAGCAACACAGCGCAACATTAACAGCACAACACAATATTGGTTTCGAATTTTGGTACAAGGTCAGCAGTTTCCAGGGACGGGGGTCAGTCGATTACGGTGACCCCAGTGCTTAGCTGGTACTTATTTAATCTAACCCCCCCCCCCCCACACACACACACTGATGAAAGGCAATCAATATAACACTACATTAACACAGCACACCAGTAACAACGCAATAGTAACAAAACACTTCAAATATCAACTCAACAGTAATAACTAAACACTACAGGAACACAATGTCCAGTCTCCTTTACTTCTCATTAAGCTACACCACACAACACCAAGCTGACCAGTCACCATTTAATTCTCAATGACAATCTTATGTAACGCAAGAGTGACGACCACTGTCTATTATTTTCCCCACTTTCCATTCCACCATGTATTAAACTGACCACTGTTTATTAGCTCCTTTCTCACTACCACATATATCACCACCAGAGTGACCACTGTCCATTAGTTCTTCAATGTCCATCCCTCATATTACCAGAATTACTACTGTCGATTCTTCCCTCACCATTCCATAATATGCTCGACTGACCACTCCAAAGAGTTTGTCACTGACTATCCCCCAGAATGCTAAAAAAATTAATAAATTTTCCTTACTTTTTCACTGTCCATTCTACTATGGCGTCCCTCTATCATATCAACATGGTCAAACTCTTACACCGAGAGACTGTTTCCAGTGGCACTAATACAATTCAGAAGCACAGTCTTCCTCCAAAGATGGGCCCTAATGCTGGAATGACGAACGCTTCCTTAATTTCCTAATTCTTTATTCTCACACACACACACAACTAACTCCGCCATCATTCTGCTGAATACAGGGCACGATATGAGACAGCATTGAGAAGAAGAGATGACACCATTTCAAACAAGCATGCGCAGCGTGTTACATATGGAGGCGGGCGAGAACCAACTTTCGCATTATTTCGTGACTGCTGAAAAGGGACTTATCCTCTGAAATTGGTGAGACGAATGATCAGAATGGATGAAAGGAAATATAACAAAAATAAAGAAAGATATTTAAAAAGGATAAAAAAATAAAAAAAGAAACCCGTACGGACCAATATAATGAAATACTTGAATTTCTAGGAAACGTGTTCTTTGTTGTTTTATTTATGTGTGGGTGGGGGTTATCGTCCGCTGGTTTATTGTCATGTCTTTCAGCTTTGTTGTTTTCATGAGAGACAGAGAGGGAGAGAGAGAGAGAAATAGTGTGAGGGAAAGAGAAAAAGAGAGAGATGTGAGTGAGAACGTGGAAGTGAGATTGAAGACGAGGAAGAAAAATAAACTTCATCTGGAATAAAAATTATTTTTGTAAATGTGAAAGCAACAAATTTTCGTTTTTTTTTCTATTCTTGATATTATTTTTGTTATTGTTGTTGTTGGTATTGTTGGGAGATGGTGTTGTTTCTCTTGTGTTCTTACACCTATTGTCGTTGTCACGGAAAGCAGGTATCCAAGTGAGCGTGCCGGCCTCTTAATACCAACCTGGAACAGCGAGTTCAGTTTCAATTCCAGCATGAAATCGTTTTCACCAAGAACTGTTTACATTGGGAAGCCAAAAGGTGGGATAGATATAGTAACGGGAGATAGTAGTGGCTGGTGATAGTCGTACACAAGAGAAATATGACAGGATAGATCAGTACCTGAATATTACACGGATTGATAATTGATAACCCAATTGAAGATATAAGACACGGTAGGCAGACATCGGGAGATAAGTGATTGTTGATATATGTACCCAGGTGCGGTTATGTGGCAGGATAAGGAAAACGCCTAGAGATACAATGAGCATTCCAGAAGTTTTGAAACTTTTTCAGGAGAAACGTTCATTAATTTCAAAGAACTATAACCTCCTTCAAAGTGGAATCCATC
This sequence comes from Octopus bimaculoides, assembly GCF_046866305.1. NCBI lineage: Eukaryota > Metazoa > Mollusca > Cephalopoda > Octopoda > Octopodidae > Octopus > Octopus bimaculoides. The sequence goes on from NC_142953.1 coordinate 10,157,926, forward strand.
CTCTGACTTCAGTGCACTTGTTGTAGCACTCTAGCCCTTTGTGAAGGTTCCACGAAAATCCTCCAAAATGAAAGTATCCAGGACCCGTGTTACAGCTTCCATCTTTTCCTTCAGCTGGGGGAACAACGAAAATCACAGGGAGCAAGATTTGAACGGTAGGGAGTGTGAGGGACAGTTTTGATGTTTATCTCTATCAAGTAGTTGATTACTAAAATAATGGGGCAACGAGAAAGTATCTATTGGGTTGACAAATAAATTCGTCATTTTTTTTTTCTACTTGGCACGCCAACGTTATATGGATGAAGAGAGGTAAAAATTTTATTCAGTTTCCAAAATGTAAAACTGAAGTTGTAGAAGAAAACTAATAACAAAAACAAACCCATAAAACATTGCAATAAAAATATTTTTCGTGTTTAATTCAAATAACACTGGAAACTATTAAACGAAAAAAATAATAAATGAACTTAAGTTGGGACAAGAGTCGTCCCAGTATTTTTTTTTAACCGCTTCATATATCTGATAGATTAACTGTAGAGTCCAAGTAAAATGAAAGGAGTACTTACATCTTCCCAGATATCTTACTGTAGTGCTGTTTTCAGCCATAATGGTGTTAGCGTAATTCCACGTGGTATAAGGTATATTTAAAAAATCCCGACTGAATAATGGTACGCTGGTAGATAAATGGCGTTTCTCATATCTATAGTGGAAGAAATAAACCAGTTACTGATTTAGGCCGGAAGAGTCGAAATAAATATAGAAGGGAACGTTTAAAAATATTTTTTAAACGGCCCTCTACGCCTGCACGTTTGAAATTGACGGCGTCATAATGTATGTATGTATACACACACACACACAGAGGCAAACAGACATACATACCGACACACAGATATGTATATATATATATATATATATATATATATATATATATATAGATAGAGAGAGAGAGAGAGAGATATGTGAGAAGCGGCATAGCTCAGAATCATTAGGTAGTGAGTTCGATTCCTGGACTGGGCTGTGTGTTGTGTTCTTGAGCAAAACACTTTATTTCACGTTGTTCTAGTTTACTCAGGTGTAGAAATGAGTTGTGACATCACTGGTGCCAAGCTGTATTGGCCTTTGCCTTTCCCTTGGGCAACATCGGTGGTGTGCAGCGGGGAGACTGGGATGCTGGTCTTCCATAAAAAAAAAACCTTGCTCGGATTTGTCACTTGGAGAGGAATTTTCTAGGATCTTTTTTAAAACGGGGGCCACATTTTTCATTAACGAAACACTTTGAAACTTGGAACACTGGTAGAATGTGTCATATAAAACATCTTTTTCTCTTAGTCTTCTTAAAAAAAAAAGAAATCCATAAATTATTCCATGTTAAAGTTGTCGTATTTCTGTAATTTCAACCAATCACTGACGTCCATTCAGCCGATATATATTAAGCGCCGACTACATAAACAAACGATTCTGAAACAATTAACCCTAATCCTAACCCTAACCCTAGCGTTAGGGTTAAAGCAAATTTAAAATGAAAAAAGCAAATAAAACGAAGGTATGGAGATCAAATACGCTTTACACCAAAGGAGTAAATGTAAACAACTGAATACTTGTCAGTGATTGGTTGAAATTATCGAAATAAGACAATTTTTTACATGAAATAAATTCGAATACAAAAATATTTTTCTGTTCTATGACACAAAATAGATAAGTATACGAAGTTTGAAAGTCTTTCCGTACCAAAAACACTACGTAAAACATTAATGAAAAATGTGGCCCCCGTTTTAAAATAGATCCATTTTCTAGTTGCAATCCCATGGTCATTCATGACTATATATATATATATGGAACAAAAACGAAACAGAGGGCATTAAAACGTCTGGACAGATAGACGACACAAAGGCAGACAAGAGAAACAACAATTAGGACAGGCAAAAAGGACGAGTCGTTGGCTTTCTTTCATCAGTCAAGTCCCGGAAGAGACGACCATTTCGGGCACATATATGTTTATACGCTTGTCTTCGTATTTTGTTTTTCTGTAAATTTCAACTATATATATAAAATTAAGAACACAAATGGCTTTTTTTTATTATTCTTTTATTTTACACAGTATGTTAGATCTGAAACTTACAGTGGACCATGAAACTGCGTGCCGGAGAACGTCTGTACGTGATTTTTGCATAGACATGTATATTTATATCGATGAGTATATTGATCTGTTCGGGTACAGGTGTATGTAAGTGGTTGGACAAGATCGTATATGCATTAATATATGCGTGAGAGTTCATATATAGCGTGGATACTCGGAGAATATGTTATTCTCGACCCTAACTAGGTGTCATTATTAAAATACCTTGAGTTCTATATAGAATTAATGGAGGGAAAGAGCGACAACGTACTCGGGGAAACTCTGGGCGTCGGAAGAAATCAACTAACAGGTCTTTTCCTGAGGACTTTCGGGCCTGGGCCTTTGGATAACTTCCAGAAATCCCTGGCCTGACAGTGCTACCGGGGAACTCTGTCGGTTCAAGAAAGCTTTGCAGACACGGAAGTGCTGTCAGACGGACCTGTCCGAGATGTGCACTGAGCGATGAAACCGTCCTGCATGCACGTGTCCGTGCGTGAATTACTAACTCCCGGAGCTTTGTTGAACAGCTGTTGTCGCGTGTAGGACGGAGACGGTTATCAGCCGAGTCCATCGTGAAGATGGCCCCACCGCCTTCCTTTGGCTGGGAAGGAAAGACAGTTTTTCTCTGGTGGCTATGGCGAAGGAGATAGAGCGGTGGACGAGATTGAAAGGAGCGAAGACATGTAATTTCCTCTTCGGCCAAGCCCTCGTCGGCTTTTTCAAGTTCCACTTGACAAGGAAAGTGAGGGTAGAGACGGAAGTTCTGCACTCCAACCCAATAAATTTATTGAAAGGTGGGTGAATGCGGCATAGAGGATCAATGTGAATGGTCCTGCTCTGAACTTTGTAAACCAGAGGAGTTGAGAAGGAGAGGGGCGCCTGCTGAGGTTCCCCTGGCGGTCGGGATAACAGGAATGTGTAAGGTTCTTCGGTTGTCCCTGTAAGGAACCCCCACTTTTGGGGAATTGTGTTTAATTGGTTTGTGAATTGTTTTTGTTACTTATTATATATACACGGCATTGCTTAACACCCCACTTGTCCTTTGTATTGTTTCGTCTCTATTTTTGGGGGTTCGGTCCTTGTGGCCAATAAAAGTATTATTAAAATACCTTGATGCAGCTGGCTCCTGTAACTGATTAATTACCTGTGTGTGTGTGCGTGCGCGCGCGTAAGTGCGTAAGTGCGAGTGTGTGTGGGAGTGCATGCGTGCGTAAGTGCGTAAGTGCGTGTGTGTGTGTGTGTGAGTGCATGCGTGCGTAAGTGCGTGTGCGTAGGTGCGTAAGTGTGTGTGTGTGTTAGTGTACATGTGGAAGAGAGAAAGAAAAGAGAGAAATAATGAGGGAGAGAGAGAGGGAGAATGCGTTTTCTTCGCTTCCTGCTTGTAGCTTTCTGATGTAAGGGAGATAACTCTGTTATAACACCTTCATCAGTGAGGCTATTCTAGTCGTTAACCGCCGCCAGACATAAAACTACCCAACGCTCCAGCTGAAACTTGGAAATATACTGAATTCGCCGGTGTATATGATGCACTCCACATTAAAGAAACCCTTACTTTTTCTTGTTAAAAATAAAGTACACTTTATTCATATTACAAGGAAACACAGGAACAGAAGAAGTAATAAAGTAGCGGGGGTAAAACAGCAGATGTAGGGAAAAGGGGACAAAGGCCACACACCCCAGAATAAATAGCGAAAACAGCTGCCTCCTTCAGTCATGACTACGATGGCGTTATCGCAAAGAGAATGGTCAAAACCACCTCCTTTCTCAGACTTATCCCGATTTTCAAAGAAAAAATAGAAAAGAAATCAATTTAATACTGTTATACTTGGGGATGGTGATATTTTACCAATTAAACACAGCAGCACTTCGCTTAATTGTTTGAGACGAATGGCAGGGTGCAACTCAAGAATGACTTCGTTGCCTAACTCGACCGCATGCCACGACTCTCAGTAAAAGCGGAAAAGCATTGCGAATCACCATCGAGACTCACTTTCTCTATTACTTGTCTTTGCGTTAATCCGTCTGAAAATCAGGACGAAGTACTAAACGGTTTTTCGAAAGAGTTGCCAACTCCATCACAAAAAAAAAAAAAAAAAAAAAAAAAAGAACTTTCGAGGATATATAAAATAACGTTTAATACCTTGATATTATATCTTATAAATTTACTTTACATTTGTTACTATATCACCACAGGGGCGATACGATATTGTTCGCGATTTAAAATATCATTGATATACTGCTCTGGAAACAACAGTTGGTAAAGTTGTGAGATTTTAACTCGTGTTTCAGTAGATGAAATTAAGTCAAACTGAGTTGTCTCCCATGAACGAGGAATTTCAAATGATTATCGTGACCAAACGGTACAAAAAGACACTGCAGGATATTGTTAACGGGGTTATAGAGTGCTTTTATCTTTGATCTTTTATTTGCTTCATTCGTTACACTGCGGCCATGCTGGGGCACCACCTCGAGAAATTTTTAGCCGAATAAATCGACTCTAGTAGCTTTACTTTTTTCTTTTAAACCTGGTACCTATTTTTCGATCTGTTCTGCCGAACCTCAACTACAGGGTCGTAAACACACCAACAAGGCTGTCAATCGGTAGTGTGACACACACACACAGACACGCACACATATGTCCACACGCGGTGCTGATATGACACACACACACACACACACACACCTGTCTACACGCGGTGCTGATATGATACCAAAGGCCTACTGGTTTCAATACTTGTGGCATGGCTTGAGCAGTTCAGCGTGAGTTTCGGTGCCACTTCAACGTTCACCGAAATCAGGCTGTTCCCACCCGTAATACAATCTTATGTTGGGTGACTGGACTTCGTACACGGGGCACATTAACGAGTAGGAGATTGGTGGGGGCGCCACAAACGGTACGGGCCTCGGAAAATGTGGAACGCGTCAGACAAGCTTTGATAGGGAGTCCGAATCGCTCTGCCCAGCGGCATTCCACTGAACTTAGCATTGGTAATCGATCGGTAAGGTGTATTTTGCACGAGGGCCTGCATTTTCACCTGTATAAATTGGTCATTGGGCAACAGTTGAAACCATGGGACTATGCACAGCGGCTCAACTTCGCATATCAGATGGAAGCAATTTTTGAGGTAAATGACAACCTCGTTTTGTTAATGAGTGACGAAGCTCATTTTTATCTCAATGGCATGGTGAATCAAAAGAACTGTCGTTATTGGACTCTTGAAAATTCAAGAGAACTGCACGAAAGGCCTCTACACAGCCCAAAAGTGACGGTCTGGTATGCTGTTGGAAAAGCTGCCGAAGACAATAATGGAAATGTTGTTACTGAGAACTCCGAACGTTACATCAAGATGATAAACAACTTCTATGTGCTTGAATTACGACGAAAACGTATGCCTATTCGACGAGTGTGGTTTCAGCAGGATGAGGCGACGGCCCACACAGCCAGGGCATCAATTGATGTTCTTCGCCCTCTCTTTAGTGACCGCCTCATTTCCAGGTTTGCAGACATACCTTGGCCCCCTCAGCCCCTGATTTGTCCATATGTGATTATTTCTTGTGGGGAAACCTCAATGCACGTGTGTATACGCATAAGCCCCGTACATTGGATGATTTGAAGGAAGCTATTCGCATGGAAGTTGCCCAAATCGACAGAGCAATGCTGGAGAGAGTGGGGGGGGGCAACTTCCAAGAATGCCTTCAGAAATGCATCAATGAAAACGGACCCCACATGATGGATGTTGTTTTCCACACTTGATTTTGACAAATGTTAATTCAATACGAACACATTGATGTCAATAAAATTTATTTGCAGCTAAAATTAATGACTTTGTGAATTCTTCAAAAACGTCCCTCCTCTCTGCCCCACCCTGTACCAGGACCTAGGCAGAGAGATGAAAAGATCGCGAAAGAATTAGATGACAATTACTCCTGTGGTGTACTTGGCACAACACCAAAACTGCAAAAGGATATTGGAATCGAGACTCACATCGTCGACCTGCAGAAAAGTGCAATCCTGTATTCTGCCAAAATCCCAAGAAATATTCCGGAACAAGAAATACGGGGCAATTTTTTCTCTCCGTTGCTGTAAACACTTTCTGCCCAATCCTCCAGCCGTCACGATATTTAATAAGATAGCAATAATTATTTCTTTGATCTTATATGGCAAACAGAAAGAGAGATTCACCGCCAACCCAACATCATGCCACCCTCATACACCATCAGATTGACAGACTGACACAGAACATGTTCAGCCCATTAAATGAACATGAAAGAGAAACATGTGATACCCGACACCCTTAACTCAAACATGGCATTCTGTAGGAATATTTTTGTCGATCTTTTGGTGAGATGAAAACTCGTCTATGTTGAAGTTTGTTCGTCTTTATTCTGCTTAAACACATCAATAATTCTTTCATTTTCATTCGTTTAGTCATTAGGCCGAAGCCATGCTGGAGCACCGCCTTGGAGAGCTTAGCCGATCATAGAGACGACGGGAGCTTATTTTTAAGTCTGGTACATATTTTAATCATGGCTATTTCTCAGGACGCTAACCATAAATAAGCAAACATACACATGGGCACGACCGCATACACAGTGGCACCTTGGGTCATTGTCTTCTGCTACAACCCCAGGCCGACCAAAGACTTGTGAATGGATTTGGTAGACAGAGACTGAAAGAAGCCTGTCTTCTGAGTGTGTGTGAATGTTTGTGTGCGTGTGTGTGTGTGTGTGTGTGTGAATGTTTGTGTGCGTGTGTGTGTGTGTGTGTCTTTGTGCCTGTGTTTGTCCCCCCCACCAGCACCGTGTGAAAACCAGTACTGGTGGGTTTATATTCCCGTAACTTAGCAGTTTGGTAAAAGAGACCGTTAGACTAAGTACCAAACTTGAAATTAATAAACTATATACATACAATATTAGATATGTACACATATACACAAGTAGATTTGTTACTATTCGGTGGTACACAAGTATTTTTGACTTCTATTTTTAGCGATGTAGGTGCTCATGTAGTGCCCTTGTGTATATGTGTAGATATCTAATATTGTATGCATAAATTTCATATATATATATATATATATATAATATAAATAATACATAAATATATGCAAATAGACATACATATATGTACATACCTACATACATAGGTATATATACATGCACATATGAGTACAGGACGTCAAAAAAACGTGAACATAATGAGAAACGAGGCAGGCAACACAAAGAACATTCCCTTCATCAGTTGTCTCCTGTTTCATCTACTCCGCGTTTCGAAGGTAGGGACATAACGTGACTTCGTTATATATATATATATATAACTTTTATAAGTAATATTCTAAAAGAATATGTAACTGAACTTATATTAAGTGCTCTATTTTTTGAGCAAATAAATATATATATATATTTGTGTGTTTTTATATTATTAATAAATTCATAAACTTATCAATAATATTCTCAGGAAATCAATATTTAATATTTCTAAAGAGTGTTTCAACGCTGAGTTTGGCTGGACTTCAGAATAATGCATATTTTTATACATATTTATATTTATATCTCGTATATTTATATTTTAAATTTATTATATTACCATGTCATATTGGATATATATCTTTAGAAATATTAAATATTGATTTCCTGAGAATATTATTGATAAGTTTATGAATTTATTAATAATATAAAAACACACACACACACACACATTATATATATATATATATATATATATATATATATATATATATATATATATATATATATATATATATATATATATATATATATGTGTGTGTGTGTATGTATAAGAATGTGTGTGCGCGCACGTGTGTGTAAATCATAACAAATACATTTGTTGTATGAATGAAACAGTTTAAAGAGTTTAACGTGATTCGAACCTGTTTGTTTCCTTCTACCAAATCTTACTTTACATAGGGCCACAACATTTAAGACACTGTTTCAGATAAACCACTCATAGATACGAACACCCACCAGCCGATACCCGTATACCAGAAGAAAATTGAATACACGGCAACATTTTCAGTGTATAATGTATAGAGTATACGAGGGCGACGGTACTCCGATATTGTACGAAACATTCCATTGGTCTGTGAATTGTTTTAATAAGAAAACCTAAATGGAAACTTGTATTACTTCTAAGACACCCCGCACAAGTACAAACATACAAAGCTACGGTGGAGATGTCTTGAGAGCTTGTTTGTAAAACATGCAACGGCTGTTCTCACCGCACGACCTGCATCCATTAAAGTTATCAACAGCTGAGTTCAGGTCTTCAGGTCTTCATCCTTTTAAGTTGTTGTCTAGCTCATTTCCTCGTTTCTGGAAGAGTTAGACCCACTGCTGATCAATAAACTGCTCACCCGTCGTTTACTTGAGATAAAAATAATATTTAGCATAAACAACCACTCAATCTTGTCCTTCAGACATATATACGCCTGTATGTGCGGATATGTGTGTATGTGCGTGAGACTATACATACATACATACATAAATACATACAGATATAATATATATATATACATATATATATATTTATGTATATACATGCATAAACACACACTCATAATTATACACAAACACATATGGGTGTTTGTATTTACGTATAAGTATATATATATATATATATATATATATATATATATATGTATGTATATATATATATGTGTGTGTGTGTATATATATATATATATACATATACATATATATATATACACACACACACACATATATACACATATATATATGTATATATACGTATATATATATATATACATATATATATATATACACACACACACATATATATATACGTATATATATATATATATATACGTATATATATATATATATATATATATACATACAGACATACATACACACACATATATATGCGCGTGTGTCTGTGTGCGCTCACGCTCACACATACGCGCACACACATATGCATGTCTGTACCTCTCTCTCTCTCTCTCTCTCTCTCTCTCTCTCTCTCTCTCTCTCTCTCTCTCTCTCTCTCTCTCTCTCTCTCCTCTACACACATCACTTGGCATATAATGTATATTTATTTATTCACAACTGTAATGTTTCAAAGTATAAATTGTTTATTTATTCGTTTGTACCGCTACAACTTTGGAATTACTAACACGGTGCCCGTGGTGGTTAGTGGTGGTGACGGTAAAGGTTTTGTTGCTGTGGATGATGATGATGATGATGATGATGATTGCGGCAATGGTGGTGGTGGTGGTGGTGGTGGGTGATAATGACCGTAGCAGTGATGCTAGTGTTGATGGTTCAATGATGTACTTGGTGCCATGAAGCTATAACAGAAATCGCCTCTCTAAATAAATAAACACAAAACTACATCCAGTGAGTAAATGAGTAAATGAGTAGCGAGCGAGTAAACTGACTTTAGTTTCAATTATTCAGCATCATATCTGTCTGTCTGATTGTGTATCTGTCTGTCTGTCTGTCTGTTTAAGCATATCTTTGTTTCAATATTTATCTGTAGAAGGAGGCGAGCTGGCAGAAACGTTAGCGATATTTCGTCTGCCGCTACGTTCTGAGTTCAAATTCCGCCGAGGTCGACTTTGCCTTTCACCCTTTCGTGGTCGATAAATTAAGTACTAGTTGCTTACTGGGGTCGATCTAATCGACTGGACCTCTCCCCCAAAATTTCGGGCCCTGTGCTTAGATTAGAAAATAATTATCTGTCTATATCTGTCTAGAATGCTTCTTATCAATCGATCTATCTACCTAGATAGATACATTTTAAAAAAATAACGTCGACCACTAACGTGGACAATTAATGCGCTAGAAATAGATCACATCTTGTGTCTATTAAAACCTAAATTGTTCTAGATATTCCTGATCAACTTCTTCAAGTTTTACTCGGAAAGGAAAATAAGGGTAGAGAGGGAAGTATTGTCTTCTAGCCAGTTTGTTGAAAGGTGGATGAAAGTGGCGAGAATGGTGGTAGTGGTGGTGGTGGTGGTGGTCAGAGGAAAGAAGGAGACGGTGGAGAAGGGGGTCGAGGTGGAGGAAGAGATTTTGTGGGAAAGAAAAAAAAATCGGCTGTAAAGTGGTGAAATGGGTGTTTGTTCAATAGAGAGTGTGAGGGTGGGACAGGGTGATGCGGTTGTCCCTAGTGGTACTGTTGTTGTTGTATGTTTGTGTGGGGGTGGGGGGTACCAGCTATTACATTACATTTCTTCAATAACACCTGACCCCAGATGTTCGTGTTATTTCACTCCCACTTCTACCCCCCTTTCACTGCCTCCACACCATATTCCCTCTAACCCCTCTTTTCTCTCTCTCTGTTTCTGTCTCCTCCTCCTCCTTCTCTCTCTCTCTCTCTCACTCTTTCTCTCTCACTTGCCCTGCAACCTTCCGTCTATTTACACCCATTTACTGACACACCACCCCTCATCACTTACATGCCCGCACACACACACACACACTTTCTCGCTCTCTCTCTCTCTCCTCATCTCTCTCTCTCTCTCCTCATCTCTCTCTCTCTCTCCTCATCTCTCTCTCTCTCTCCTCATCTCTCTCTCTCTCTCCTCATCTCTCTCTCCTCATCTCTCTATCTCTCTCTCCTCATCTCTCTCTCTCTCCGTCTTTGTCACCGCCTTTTGCTTTCACACATTTTTTTCTTGCACACATTCCTTCACACACATCCACACATATCTCCATGCACATGTACATACACACGCTCACTCACGCACACACATATACACACACACACACACACACACACAAACACACACACAAACATACACTGTCCCTCTTCTCTCTTTCACTCCCTTCCTCACCAACGCACGCGCGCACGGGTGTACATACACAGGTACACACACCTATTTCCACATGCGCAATGGAATTGTCTCGCCTGCTCTCTCTCTCTCTCCCTCTCTCATACACACACACACACACACACACACACACTTGCATTTCAAGCACTCGACAGTGAGTGGTGGTGGTGGTGGTGGTGGTAGTGGCGGTGGTTGTACTAATAACTCTACCATCAGCAACACACATTTTTACACTGTCATCACCATCACCACCCTCACCCCCACAGCCACTCACTACCGCCGCAACCATCATCATCATCACTTTCACTTTCACTAGCAACACCACCACCACCATGACCACAACTAAAATATCCACCACTTGTAATATCCCCCACCACAACCACAGCATAAACACCCTCTCACCTCAAATACTTTCACCAGAACCATTGGCACTCTTACCACACTACTACCACCACCACCACCACAATCACCAATACCACTACAACAACTACTACCACCACTACCAGTACCACAAACGGACAACTACAACCACTACAGCTACCATCACCACAATCGCCTGAGCCACCATCAACACCACTACAACTACGACTACAACAGCTACGACTAACTACTACCACCACCGCTACTACAGCAACCAATACAACAGCTATTACCAACACATCCACCACCATCACAATTACCACCACGATACCACTACGACCACCGCTATCACCACCACGACCAGTGTGCCACCACCAGCGCCACCACCAACACCAGTGCCACCACCACCAAGCGCCACCAACGACTTTCAGCGCCACCATAGTAAACATTCTGGTGTCCAGCATGAAAATAAGTGCTCAAGAAAACCCCCAACGTAGACACTGATTGTAAACAAGCGTTGCCATAGAAACAACAGCTACAGCGTTCACAGAAATAATAACAGATGTTAGAACAACAACAACAACAACAACAATAACAACAACAACAACTACAACTACTACTACTACATAAGCAGCTACGAAAACAAAAATTAGTCTCAGAGCCACTGGAATTGTTAACATTATTTTACAGTACTTTTGTATTTATTCATTCAATTTTGGCCGGCATGTTTTTCTGTCGTCTTCAGGTGACAGAGACACACACACACACATACATTTTACATCCACACACACACACATACGTTTGTGCGTGTGTATTTTGTTGCGTTTTGGGAGAGTCATTAAGTCAATAATGATAAACACACGCACTACCTCAAATCCGCTTCTTTATTATCATTATTATTATTATTATTAGTCAATTGGTTAAATATCTAACTAACTAATCGATCGTTTGTTTCATGCGTTGGTCAAACAATCAATCGGTTCTTTGTCAGTCGAAGTTCTTTCGTCCCAGTCACTTAGTGACCACCCCTCTCGAATGTATGGCGGTTGAATGAGTGAGTGAAACTGGGTCGAAGGAGCTGCGTGGAAGCAATTTATTAAACGGTACCTGTAATTTAAAGCTACAAACCACGTTATATCGTCATATATTGTATCACTGATTCAGCCTGCGAATTGGATTAACGATATCTATGGCGGTAGGTTACTCAGCCACTTACTTTACGATTTGAAGAGTAAGTAGTTTAAATGAGGGAAGACTGATCAGTTGAGACACGTATTCAGATACGTGTATATATATATATATATATATATATATATATATATATATATATATATATATATACTAACATACTCGTGTCATCAAACAATGGCGACAATTTTATTAATGATGGAAAATGGTGCGTCAATACAATGAGAAAAGCGATTGCTAAATGTCAGCAGTCTAGTAAATAAATGTGCATACACAAAATGAAAGCACTTGAAGAATCAGATACGGCATGTGTGCGTGCGTATGTGTGTGTGAGAGAGAGAGCAACGCAACTAAGATGGCTAACCAACTATGGAATTTGAGGAGCAGCTCCTCATTACATACAATTAAGTGGAGAATATGGGAGAAATCAAAGCCATATGCTAATGGATCTAAGAAATGCAACTTATGTGTAGCAATTTCAACAAACTACTGAATTCGAGATCTGAAATTTTTAGAAGGTATAGACACATGGACAAGATTCTTTCATCGAACACCCGCTACGGATCGAGTTGCTGCCTAGAGTAGAAAAGATTATTGAAAAATCATATTCATATGATTGGCGCAGGGGTGGCTGTGTGGTAAGAAGCTTGCTTCCTAACACTTGATTCCAAGTTCAGTCCCACTGCATGGCGCCATGGGCAAGCGTCCTCTACAATAACCTCAGGGCTGACCAAATCCTTGCGAGTGGATTTGGTTGACAGAAAACTGAAAGAAGCCCGTCGTATATGTATATGCATAGATGTGTGTGTGTGTGTTTGCGTCTGTTTGTCTCGCACCATCGTTTGACAACCGGTGTTGATTTGTTTACGTTCCCGTAACTTAGCGACTCCGCAAAAAAAAAAAAAAATATTGAGATCGATTCATTCGACTAAAAGTACTTCAAGGCGGTGCCCCAGCATGGCCGCAGCCTAATGATTGAAACAGATGAAAGAATAAAACGGTATGCGTGTGTGTGTGTGTGTATGTCTTTAATTAATAATTTAATGTCTAAATATCTATGTGATTTTTCTCAGTACGTTTTCTCCGTACATTCTATGATAAACATCCATTTTATATAAACCAGCACGTCCTATAAACCTTGTGTACGTCCTGCAAATCGGCACATTCTATAAACCGGCAAGTTACACTGGTAATTCTTTTATTTCAGTTTATTTATCCCAGCATTAAACATCGAACTCCCGACGTCAACTTTTCCGGATTGAATGTTACTCTAACGGTTTTTGTATTCCACTGGAAAACCCGAACAAAGACTAAACAAGCGTGTTTATTATTGTAGGCGACTGATTTGAGAGCGAAATTGTTGTTTGTTTAGAGCTTGGTTCATCCGAGTCGCTGTTTATTTAAGCAACACAACTATTTAGATAACAAATCAGCTGAGATAACAGCTTATTTAGATAACACCTTCATTTCGACTGAGCATTAATTGCACGCATAACCAACACATTTCTGCTCGTGATCAACCGATATACTGCAAACAAAAACATGCTCTGAAAAGATGTGAATTTTTATAAGGTTTCGCAAAGGACTGGACACACGCTTTCTTTCCTTTACGACAGAGAGAGAGAGAGTGAGAGAGAGAGAAGGGAGGGAGAGGAAGAGAGAAAGAGATGAAGTCAGTTCTGATATTTGGGACAGATTATATTTTAAGAGGTAAATTATAACATTTTAGGTAAGTTATTTGTTTTCTTTCTTTTTTTTTTTTTTTTTACATTGTGGTACTTCATACAGGGTCCGTTTCGATCGAGGGGTTCATTGAATGCTGAAAGCAATAAATTCTCAATTTAGTGATGCTTCTCTCGTTGACGGAGGAGAAGAAACATAGAAACTTAGCGGTTATAACTGTCAGCGATTGTGAATGAAAAAGGGATATAATTTCAAGAAATTAATAATAATCTGTTTAAGGGAGGCGAGCTGGGAGAGTCGTGAGAAGGCCGGACAAAATGTTTCACGGCATTTCGTCCGTCTTTACGTTCTGAGTTCAAATTCCACCGAGATCAACTTTGCCTTTCGTTTCTAGATAAAATAAGTACCAGTTGAGTACAGGGGTTAAGGTAATCGGTTTGTACCCTCCTCCAAACTGCAGGCCTCGACCTCGGCAACATTTGAACGCAGAACGAAAAGTTGGGCTGGATAGCACTAAGCACTTTATCCGACACGGTAACGATTTTACCATCTTCACCGCCCCCAAAGCAATTAATAATTATAATTTCACTTCTGAATTAACATGTTTAGATATGGGGCAGAACCTCGACAAACTGTTTTTTGTTTCAGAGACTAGGAGCGGTTATAGACGCACTTCAGCGTTAGACTAGTCTCATCAAAACTGTGTAGTCTTGCTCTCGTTTCCGGACAGATAAGAAACAGACAGCATAATATAGGCAAAAGATTTGAAGAGTCTTGAATATTAAATTTCATAGTGAAAAAGAAAGGAATCAGTAGTGTGAATGTGTGTTTGTGTTTGTGTGTGTATGTTCAATTAAAAATTAAGTTTTCCCTCTCGGATTGCGAGGACACCGCTCCGGTACTATGGACATATGATTACAATGTTGCAAGAAAGAATCGCAAGACGATTCTTCAAGCCGGCAACAGAGTTAATTGGGTTAATATCCACAGTGAGAGTTTGTCACTCTTGGGAATCCAGTAACAAAGTGCAATGGCGGTTGTTTCTCATAGGAACCAATGGGGGAGGCACTGAGGACTTTACCTCAACAACCCTCCCAGAAATAGTGAGGGGAGAAACTGGATATATATATATATATATATATATATATATATATATATATGATAGAATATAAGGATAAAAATCACGTTAATGATTTTTATCAGGTAGTCAGCATGCTATCATAATTTATAGGCAATTTGTACATTAAATTAATAATAATATACATATGTATGTAATTATATATAGGTCTCGGCACTTCAAGCATGCTGGAGACAGGTCGTTTTCGCTCTTGCTCCCTTGATATAGATATATATATGTATGTTATATATATGTGTGTGTGTGTGTGTGTGTGTGTGTGTGTGTGTGTGTGTGTGTGTGTGTGTGTGTTATATATATAGTAAATCCCCAAAACGAAGAACAAACACAAAACGAGGACGTGGTACATGTAAAGTAATAACAGACGCTCAGGGAAGGAAAGAAAGATGGTTTAACATTTCGAGCAGAGCTCTTCTTCAGAAACAGAGGAATGTCCAATGGAAAGGAAGGTGGAGGAAGAAAATCGCCAACGATTCACATGTGGTTGTGTAGGTGTGTTTGGTGGCGACAAAAAGGAAAAGAGAAAGAGGGAAAGGAAGGAGAGTGGGAGTAGAACAGAAGATAGGTTGAGGGAAGACGAGTTAAAGAGGAAGAGTCACGGACAAATTATAATGATTCACAATCGAGGTGTAGAAATATATATATATATATATATAGTTTCCTCTAATAAGTTCTTGAGAGAGTTCAACCCGGCCAGTAACAAAGTGATAAGACTTTTTCAGCCATCATTGCCAAATGTCAATACAGAACAGCTCTAGATGAAAAGGGGAGATAATCTGAAGAACGAAGATATTTTCACTATTGACAATCTATTAAGGCTTATTGTCTGGAGATAAGAGAACAACAATGGACAGGTATTTCTGCTTTAGTAGGCATCATCAGGTGCGACAAGTATTCTATCTCACATTCAACAACCAAGGGACATAGATATATAAAAAAGACATTTGATATCGATAAAATGAATATACGACTTTCGGTGCCTATGTATGGCTGTAGTACTTCTGCGACCGTAAGAAAAGCATAAGTGTGTGTGTGTGTGTGTGTGTGTGTGTTATATATATAAATGTACACACAAACATAGACATTTAAGTATATGTGAAAATATTTATGTATATATGTGTACGCGAGCATTGATGTATGAGTGTGCGTCTGTGTGTGCGACTATGTGTTTGCGTGCGCGCAAGCGCGTGCGTGTGTGTGGTGTGTGTGTGTGTGGTGTATGTGTGTGTGTGAGTGTGTGAGTGTGTGCGGTGTGTCTGTAAGTGGTGTGTGTGTGTGTGTGTGTGTGTGTGTGTGTGTGTGTGTGTGTTTGTGTGTCTGTGTGAGTGTGTGCGGTGTGTCTATAAGTGGTGTATGTGTGTGTGTGTGTGTGTGTGTGTGTGTGTGTGTTTAAATCTATATAACACAATAGTAACTGCCAAAGCTATTTGAAAAGCATTTAAAATTAATTTCCCCGAATTTTAAACATCGGTAGGCCTTCAGATGTTCCTTTGCAGTATGATTTTATATATATATATATATATATATATATATATATACATATGATATATGTCTGTATATATATATATATATATATATATATATATATATGTACTTGTGTGTTGTGTATACACACAAATGTTGAAGACATTATGTCAGAGCGTGTGTCAATATTGTTTTATTTACGTAACCCTGAAGTGTGCATATGTGTGCAGTTAACCGTGTCTATATATACACACACTGTTTCGTAGTATACATACCGTAAAACACTTTAACAAATAACTATAGCTTTTTCTCTAAGGCGTCTCCTTTGATTGCCTATGTGTGTGTGTGTGTGTGTGTGTGTGTGTGTGTGTGTGTGTGTGTGTGTGTGTGTGTGTGTGTGTGTGTGAGAGTTTATATACATATATAAGTGTATATATGTATTTATATACACACACACATACATACACACACTTATATGTATATCAAAGAATGCCACTATGCGTGTATGTGTGTGTGGGTGTGGGTGTATGTGTGTGTACGTGCGCTTGCGCGCGCGCGCGCGCGTGTGTGTGTGTTATCGCTTATTTTTTATTTGCTTTAGTCATTGAACTGCGGCCATGCTGAAGCACCGCCTTGGATTTTATTCGAGCGAATCGATGCCAGTACTTATTTCTGTTTTAAAACCTGGTACTCATCTTGCCGGTCTATTTTGCCGAACCGTTAACGTTACAAGGAGGTAAACAAACCAGCACTGGTTGTCAAGTGGTGGTGGTGGAGGACAAACAAAGACACATACTCACAGAAACACATATATCAGAAACAATGGTAAGATACTCTCAAGAGAGTATCTGACATCCTACGCAAAACACTTTCAATACAGTAACCATAAGAGCATCACAGCAAACCACAGCACATACCCAAGGCACATAGAGCCGTGCTCGGTAGTGAAGTGAAAGCACGTTATAAAAATAGAACTACTGAATAATAATAATAATAATAATAATAATAATAATAATAATAATAGCCATGTGGTGAGAGGAATTCTTTGGGGTTTAGATAATTCACCATTGGAAACATGGGTGTTTCGTTTATTAACCTTAAACGACCCTTATTCAGGGAACTTTTGAGTGGAATAGGCTACTCGACCTGAAGAAAATTTTAACTGGGCCCCACCTGTAGGGTCATACGCTGTTTATCTTGATATGAGATTACCCTGTCACGCAAATATGCTTGTGATGCATGTGCCTGGTGTACCCTTATCAGACAGGTAGTCATGATGGGTATACTGGGTTTCGTATATCTTACCCTAGTGTCACTTCCTGTCCAGTTCCTCTTCCATCACCATCCACCTATGTTTTAACTTTCATGTAATTGTAGGTCTTAAGAAAATCAAATGTGACTGTCGTCCGTAACTAAACAAATTAGCGTGTCGAACAAAATGCTTAGCGGTATTTCTTTCAGCTGCTCGTTCTGACTGGGTCGTTACCACGTCGGACAAACCAGTTTAGCAGCAATTCGTCTGTCTTCCCATTCTGAGCTCAACTTCCGCCGAAGTCGACTTTGTCTTTCATCATTTTGTGGTCGATAAAAAGTCCCAGTTGAGCACCAAATTCCAGGCCTTGTACCAACAAGAGAAAGAACAGTTGTTGTTGCTGTTCTGGTTCTTGTCATTTTTCATCCTCCTGGGGTGGATAAAATATATTTCCAGCCTGGGGTCGATTTCATCGAATACCCCACCCCTCCGTTGGCTAAATGAGGAACTTTTTGCGGAACGGGTTGAGCAGAACCATTAGAGTGTAAAAGAAATTTCTTGTATTTCTTTCGACTGGTGATCCACCTTGTTTTCGTTTTTCTGTAGTCAATAAATTCAAAGTACCAGTCAACTACTGATATCATGTCATCGACTAGTCCTTTCTCTTCAAAACCGCCAGTCATGGGAAATCATCTTTTTTCCTGGGGCTTCGGGCTGGCGAAATCGTTAGAGCCTCAGAGAAAATGCCACATGCTAATCCTATTGGCTCTTTCGTTTTAGTTTCAAATCCTGTCGAAGTAAATTTTGTTTTTTATTCTTATCCTGTTATCGATGGTAACGGTTGGCCTGGCTTTCTGTTGGTTACGGAGTTGACGGTTCCAGTTGATTGGATCAACGAAACAGCCTGTTCGTAAGATTAACGTGCAAGTGGCTGAGCCCTCCACAGATATGCATGCCCTTCACGTAGTTCTCAGGGAGATTCAGCATGACACAGAATGTGATAAGGCTGGCCCTTCGAAATACAGGTCCAAATTATTTTTGCCAGTCGACTGGACTGGAGCAACGTGAATTAAGGTGTCCTGCTCAAACACACAGCGCACCGCTGGGAATCGAACTTACGGCCTTACTTACAATCGTGAGCCGAATATCCTAACCATTAAGCCACGACCACTAGCCTCAAAATTCCTGGCCTTGGGGCTGAATTATCGTCGACATCATCATCATGGTTATCATAATTGTTGTTGGTGTTGTTGTTGTGATTTTTATTGTTGTTGTTGTTGTTGCTGATGCGATTGTTTCTGTTGTTATTGTTCGGTGTTGTTTCTCCTGACTTTACCGCTTCTGTTAGACGCTTTAACAATTCATTGCCTTCTCCTCCCCACCACCACCACCACCACCACCACCACCACCTAACCAGCCGCTATCACTCCACAAACATTTCCCCCCACACACACACACACAACTACACACATACATACATACACACACACACACACTCCCTCACAGACACACTTCACACACACCAAACTGTGCGCGCGCATGCGTGTGTGTGTGTGTGTGGTTGTGTGTGTGTGGTTGTCTGTGTGTGTGCGAGAGTTACTGCCATCGCAGATTGCCACCCACATTCAGCGTAAAAGGCGGCGGAAGGCAGATACCTTACAATATCATACTGATATACATATATATATATATATATATATATATATATATATATATATATATATATATATGTACACAGACACGACAGAAGTAAATAGACACCCTTATAATCATTAGAATGTATTTAAATCTAAAATTAGACATTCAAATTGTTTATTAATTGTTATAATGTGAATTTTTAATATTTAGTAGGCATGTCCTTTGCAAAGATCTGTCTTTGAAGATGCCTTGTTCTTTTTATGAAGTGTTCTGTCCATTATGTCCCAGACTGTGGTCATATTGAGGTTCTACCTTGAAGGAATTTACTTGAGGAGATTGAGTCCAGTACCATTTTTCAAATATCAGGCACTTATTCTATCGGTTTATTTTGTCGAAAAGCAAACCAACGCTGGTTGTCAGGTGGCATTGGGACAAACACGCACATACACTCACATACGCAGGCAGAAACACACACAAACACACCTACACACATTTACAATAGGTTTTGAACTCAGAACCATGCGGTCGCGAAGCGAACTTTTTAACTGCAGACCCATGCCCACCCCTATTAATATATTTATTCTACAAATTCACAATATCTAAAATATCTTACGAGAGTCTAGTGATTCATCTTAATGCCTTGTCTGGGATTGACCTCAGAACGTCTAGGTGACTGAAAGCAACAATCAAAATGACGACACCAGTCCGACTAATGTAAACAGTATACATAATATAAATTCCTCGTCTCACAAATATAGAAATGTATAATCCTTTACTCTTTTACTTACCCCTTTCAGCTAGCAAGCTGCGGCCATGCTGAAGCATTTTGAGAATACTCCCAAAGTCTCAACATCATCAACATCTGACACCAGAAACTGAAGACGAGAATTTGAACGTCTTCATGAAACTTTGCACCGACACGTTTAAAACTGCAACGTTTATTGTGATTGGCCAATCACAGAGCGTTTTTACTTGTAAACAGAGCACAATCTATCGATATGCTAATTACATTCTACTGATCTATAGATGTCCTGAAATGCCTCAGTACTATTGAACAGCGGTGACAACGACG
The DNA here is from genome assembly GCF_046866305.1 of Octopus bimaculoides. Classification (NCBI taxonomy): domain Eukaryota; kingdom Metazoa; phylum Mollusca; class Cephalopoda; order Octopoda; family Octopodidae; genus Octopus; species Octopus bimaculoides. The sequence goes on from NC_142953.1 coordinate 10,178,647, forward strand.
TGTAAAACAGTGCTCTGGGGAATCAGTCTAAACAGAACTCTGTTTATTGTTCGTAAATCTCGTCTTATTGCAAATGGCTGCTACGTAAGTGTATATCAGCTAAAGTTTGCAGTGTTGTTATTTTAAGCTATGTTAGACAAGCATATAATTCTAATTTTATTATTTTAATATAACCTTACTACTAAACATAGTTCCCTAAACATACCTGTTAGTTTCAGTAGAAAATATTAAGTAAGACTACATGAGCTGTTCTACATGTTCTTCTTCACCATCATTGACGACACAAGGAATCACAAGTTGTTAGGACTCGCATTTTATATTTCGTTTTTAAGATGGCTAATTTCTTTTTATTTTTGTGGGCTGCCAGTTTGTAACATAGATTCTGTTCTATACACTGATGTATACTCTTTCTCTCTCTCTCCATATATATATATATATATATATATTTCAACAGTGGTGCTCCAGCATGACCGCAGCGTTAAAGCTGAAACATTTTTTAAATAGTTAAAATAATATATAAATAGGCGCAGGCGCGGTTGTGTAGTTAGGAGATTGCTTCCCAACCACATGGTTTCGGGTTCAGTCTCATTGCGCGGCACCTTGAACGAGTTTATCCTACTATAGCCTCAGGCTGACCATAGCCTTGTGAGTGGATTTGGTAGACGGAAACTGAAAGACGCCTGTCGTATGTATATATATATATATATATATATATATATATATATATATACATATATGTGTGTGTGTGTGTGTGTGTGTGCGTGTGTGTGTGCGTGTGTGCGTGTGCGTGTGTGTGTGTGTGTGTGTTTATATTTGTCCGTCGCTTCGAAACCGATGTTGGCAAAAGATACCGATAGAATAAGTTAAGCTTAAGTTAAGGCTGGAGGGGGTATCAGCCGAAACGTTGTGCTAACAACAAACAAGATGAGGACAAATATCCGTCAAATGTAAATAATGTACAGATTACAGTACTTGAGTGGCTCAGAGGTCAGGGTATTGCAATCATGATCGAAAGATTATGGCATTGATTCATGAAGCGGGCGATGAAGTATTCTTGAGGAAAACACTTCATTTCACGCTGCTCCAGTCCACTAAACTGGTAAAAATCAGTAGACCTGCGAACGCCCAGCATCTCGATGAGGGGAGAAAATATACGCCAGAGAATCTGGAAAACCGGCCTTATGAGCCAATAGCTCGGGAAGGAAATTTGAACCATTCTTTGAGCTTGACTGGTGCTTCTTTTTTTTTTTTAATGCATTATGCCACCACCACCATCCATCATTCCCAGAAAGATGAAAAACTTAAGTGGCCGCGGTGGGACTTGAGCCCAGTTTGTTTGCAGAAGGCCACAATGCTTTTTATCCGATGCTCTCACTACTTTGCCAATTCGGCAGACACATGGATGTGTGTGTGTGTGTGTGTGTGTGTGTGTGTGTGTATGAATAAATTTGAGTATAATAAACACAAGCATCACTTTCTCTATCTCTCTCTCCACACACACACACATGCAGAGTTATATATATATATATATATATGTGAACTATAAGTGTATCTATCACGCTAAAGATCCGCCTATGTGCCTAATCAGATTACGTAACAGAGCCGAGCATTCGTGAGACGCCGAACATTAAAACGAGCTTTCCAAGAATTTACTGATAAAGAAGTGGGTATTTTCTTTCAGAGTCTGTGCCAGCCCATCTGTACGGGTCTCTTAAAACCAATACTCCCAGCATCATAACGGCTCCTCAATTCAAAAGCAAACCTATGTTTATAAAAGAAGCGGCGAGATGATATAATTTAGACACTCAAGATGGCGTCTTTTATTTTCCATATGTTCAAACATGTTTTGACAGTTATGAAAAGCTTGAAAATACATTGACGAAAGATATTCTCTGTCTTAAGAAAACATTTGTCCAGCTTTTTTGTTGCAGAGACACTATAGCTTAATGGACTATTATCTTTCTCTTTCTCCTCCACCTCTTACTTTCACTGTCTTTCTTACTTTATATACATATAAACACACACACACACACACACACACACACACGTAGAGATTTCGTGTGTGTGTGTGTGTGTGTACGTGTGTGCACTTATATGTTCTCTTCCCTGTCTCTCGTTCATTTAATCTTTCCTTCAGTTGAACTTAAACTACCAACCAATATGGTGTCAGTTGTAATGAAGTATTCGTTTCTTGATAGCTGATGGAGTACGGCAAGTATAGACACACACACACACACACACACACACAGACAGACACATGTGTATATATACGCATACATACATATATATATACATATATACACATACATATATATATATATATATACATGTATATATACTCATATATATCTATATACACGCATGTATATATATATACATATCTATATATACATATATACATACCCATGTGTGCGTGTGTGTTCGTGTGTGTGCATGTGCGTATGTGTGTACGCGCATGTTTGTTTGTATGCATAGATATACACACACAAACACATGCGTGTAGAAAGGAGACCAAAAAAATACTCATTACATAGAGAAAGTTTTCTTTACACGAAGCGATTCATCTCTGTCGCTTGAGTCAACAAAAGGGAGAAACTCGGAGTAACGTCTGACAGATTCATTAAAACATATATATGTATGTATGTGTGTGTACGTGTATGTGTTTGTATATGTGCACGTAGATTTATTAACACGTATATATATGTGTGTGTATGTATGTATGTATGTGTTTATGTATGTATATGAATGCATGCGTGTACGTATATGAGTATGTATATGTGTGCATGACTGCGTGTGCATATATATATATATATATATATATATATATATGTATGTATGTATGCACACTCACGCACACACACACACATATATATATATATATATATACGTCCTTTTTTGCAAGTAAGTCTACTATTATTCTGACGTGACTATCTTTCTATCTATCTATCTATCTATCTATCTGTCTATCTATCTATCTTTTTATCTATTTATCTATCTGTCTTCCTCTATCTTCCTATCTACCCCTCTGTCCTGGCCTCTACTTCACTGCTTCTGTCCCTTCCTCCTTGTTCCACTTCCTCCCTCCACCATCCTCTCTGCTCTCGTGTGACCTGTGGTCAACTTTCTTTTCACTCCAGCCGCTGTGAAGGCAAGACAAACTACTAGCGTTCTACCTCAGATTTGCGTTTGGCCGTACGGCTTTTGAATGTTGTTTTCACTGTCCAATTTTTCCTGTCTTGGTTTGTGTTTGCCACCTTGGAATCCTCTGTGTAGTGGGTTGATCCACTACTCAGGAAGAGACTATTCTAGAGTACGTTCTGTCTTATCTTCGAAACGTCTAGATAGAATAGAGACAGCTGATGAAGGGATATTCCAAGTGGCTTTCCGTTTTCCTATGTGTTCGTTCCGTTGTCTGTAGTTTATTGTTCTAACGTCCTGTACCCTGATATGCATATATATACACATGTAGATGTAAGTATGTACATATATGTGTGTATACATGTATATATATTCCTTGTATTATATATATATATATATATATAAACATATATATATGTATATTTATATATATATATAAACATATATATATGTATATTTACTATATGTTTTTTAACTTGCCATTCTGTGTCCGTTTTTCGTTTGTGCATTTACTATACGTTTTTTTTATGCATATATATATATATATATATATATATATATATATATATAGTTCAGGTTTACAGAAATCAAAGAACGAAGAAAGATGAGGCAAGAACAAACAGGTATATGAGTTTGACCCTCGAGAACAATGGAATGACGTTTCGAGCCTACGCTCTTCAACAGAAAAGGATGAGCGGAAAAAACGTGGAAAGAGAACGAAAAACGAGAGAGGGTGTGTGTGTGTGTGTGTGTGTGTGCTTCATTGTAGACACACATACACACACACGAAATGAAAAGAAAGGACTATGAGGTAAGAGAAATAGTTCATTGTGGACAGTGTCATTTAATTGAATAATAAAGTGGAATAAGAGTAACTCAAATAACATGCTATAGGAATTCTTGATTCATTGAAATTCATTCTATTTGCAGGGTAGAACAATCACTTGGTGCCAATTGTTACAGACTCCAAACGAGAAGAGGAGATAATGTGAAGAACCAAAGATTCTCTAAAATTAACTTGCCATTAAAAAGATAGTTCAATTGTTTGAAGACAAGAGAAAAGCTGTGGACATATGTTTCTTCGTCAGTAGTCGTCATCAGCACGTATATCATAAAGATTAAAGTGCCTTCTCGAAGCATAGACTCATAAGGCCGGTTTACCGGGTTCCGTGGCGTATATATATATATATCTCCGTCCAGATGGAATGCCAGTCCATTGTGGAGTTACAAATTTTTACCAAGTGAGTGGATTGGAATAAAGTGAAGTTATTTGTTTTGCTCCTAAAACACAATCCATCACCCGCTACAGGAATCGAAACCACATTCTTACGATTATGGCTGCAACACCCTAAGCCACGCTTCTACACACACACACACACACACACTTATATATATATATGTGTATACAATATATGTGTGTGTATACAATACAAACTCGCACACACACACTTTTCTACTCTAGGCACAAGGGCCGAAATTTTTTGGGTAGGAGGGGGCCAGTCGATTAGATCGACTCCAGTACGCAATTGGTACTTAATTTATTGAGCCCGAAAGGATGCAAAGCAAAGACGACCTCGGCGGAATTTGAACTCAGAACGTAAAGACAGATGAAATACCGCTAAGCTTTTAGCTCGGCGTTCTAACGATTCTGCCAGCTCGCCGCACACACATGCTCATACACAAATGTATACCACAGAAATACACAACTCTACATTATACATATTCTCATGTAAATGTATGTGCGCGTGTGTGTGTGTGTGTGTGTTCATGTGCCTATTATGCATGTGTATATGTTTCTGTGTATGTACGTATGGCCCGCACACATGCATAAACACATACTACTACACTCCTGCACGCTCACATGCCTCCCCATCGGAAGTTTCTGGGTGTGCAACAGATGGCGTGACTGTAATAAAGGCGTTGACGGTGTGTAACACAGGCTTAGCGGGGTGGGTGGGAAATTATAGGTTGGAGGAGAAGGGATAGGTACCGTTTCCTGTTTTTTAAAGATTGGCGGGGTGGGTGGAATGGAGTGTTAAGGCCGAACAATAACAGAACTACGGCAGCAATAACAACAACAATTTCGATAATGGCCGACATTGGAAGACAGGTGATGTAAAACAACAACAATAATAATAACAAGGATGATTTTTATTTTATTTGCTGCTAGGGTGACGGATGAAAAAAACGATATATAGACAGGCATAAAGTGAAGGGGTTAACTCAGAATCGATCTAAAACAAATTCCTGAAGTATCCTAGGCGCATGCGTGGCTGCGTGATAAGAAGTCTGCTTCCCAACTACTTGGTTCTGGGTTCAGTCCCACTGATTCCCAATTCTAATAATTTTTATAGTTTACTCTAATTATTTCTCTGTATAACAGTGCTCACTTGCTTAGTAAATATTGCTTTCATTATTTTATCTCAGTCATAATCTCTCTCTTTTAAACAAACATCACGATAGTCCAACAACAGAGGGAGAAGCAATTTAGAAAGGAGAAAGTTGATTCGAAGACAACAGATCCAATCTGGAACTGTAAAAATGTATAAAATTTTCCAGAAGTATATCATTTAAATATATATAAGCATGTCTAGATATGCAACTATATGCATGAGAAAACATACATAAAGCAAAACATACAAATATTCACGTATACATACATACATATATATCCTGTTGATGTTGTTGAAATATCAATGAAAGAGCCTTGGATCTAGGTTCGAAACCGACTCTTTCTCTATTGGCAAATCTTGAAATAAAACTGAACAGTGACATACATACGTACGTACATACATACGTACATACATACATACATACATACATACACACATACATATACGCATACGTAAGTACATACATACATACATACATACATACATATGAATACATATGTAAAACAGAAACGAACAAGCAGAGAATGAGAACGAGAGAGATGAAAAGAATGAAGAGAAAAAGGGAGCGAAAGGGATAGTGTGCATTATATTACAATCAACAATCCGATGTTTGTTGATTGTAACATGTTAGAAAAACAGCAACTGGATCGGTCAGTTAGTGATTTGGCTACTGGACCGACAGTTAGGCGCGAACATAAATATAACACGTACACACACACACACACACACACACACACAAGCAAATACATATATGTAATATATATATATGTATATATATACGTGTGTGTGGATATATGTGTGCCTGTGCAGAATTTTGTGTAGGTGTATATAGATGGATCACAAGTATACACATGTTTTTTGCATGATGTCTAACCACAAATGTTGTTATACATATATGCGGTTATACACGTTTACACACATGCACACAAACAAACTCATACACACTCACATACACAAACACATACATACATTTTTTTTTTGGGGGGGGGGGTGAGTCATTCTGTTTTAATGCCTTATTAATACACTCACTGGTTCGATTTCCATTCATCTACTTTTTTTTTTTCTTTCTAAAATTTACGTTGGGGCAGGAAAATTTTCGACGTCATTCATGGACTGTTTCCATCCAGATACAAAAGCCACACAGCGCCTGCTATTAAGCAAATTTATCTGGCACGTTATGGCCAAGCAAATTAGGGAATGGACCAAGACCTGCACCCCCTGCCAACAAGCTAAAGTCCATCAGCACACCAAAGCACCCCTCGGCAACTATGAACCATCACAGGCCCGTTTCAGCCACGTCAACATCGACCTTGTCGGCCCCCTACAACCTTCACAGGGTTGCTCGTACCTACTGGTCTTGATAGACCGTTACACTCGTTGGCCTGAGGCTATCCCTCTCCGTAGCACGGAAACACAAGAAGTCAGCCGAGCCTTCATCGCCAACTGGGTTGCCCGTTTTGGTGTCTCATTCTCAGACAGCATCTCATCCGATCCGGGTCCACAATTCAAAGCTGTGAAATGACATGTGTGACCTTTTTAGAATCACAATGAACTGCACAACAGCCCACCATCCACAGCCCAACGGGTTAGTGGAGAGATTTCACCACCGTCTGAAGGAATCCTGGACAACCAGACTTAATGGGCCCAATTCGACTGATCAACTTCTATGAGTGATGTTGAGAATCCGCACCGCCCCAAAAGAAATTTTCAACACCCTCTCCGCGGAAATGATGTATGGTGTTCCTCTTACAGTGCCAGGAGACTTTGTGTTCGTTCGACGTGACACGACGAAAACCCCTCCAGTCACCCTACGATTGTCCATAGGAAGTCGTATGTCCGGGAGACAAATCATTTCAACCCCTAATTGGCGGACGACAAGACACAGTTTCCATCGATAGGTTGAAACCGGCTCATCTCGATATTGACATCCCCGTTCGGGTAGCTCAATCACCAAACATGGGTCGTCCCAGGCAGATCACACCAACCCTTGGCAAGGAACAATCATCAAAGAGCCGAGTAACCACACACACGGGCAAGACAATTAAAACGCCTGTGAGAATCATACTGGATTGTGGGTGCTGGTTGGGGTTGGGTTGCTTTGTCTTTTTTGCGTTGTCGATTCATTATGGTATCCGTTATTGTTTTCTTCAAAGCGGGATATTCCTGCCTAAGTCAAATTACACTAAAAAGTGCGTTGGTTGGTTGACATTTCCTAGGAGTTTAGGTCTACACCAATACTTTTCAGAATTTTCTATTGGTTTTTGTAGCGTCACAGAGGGGGGGGGGGTCTACGAGTTCGTCTCCTGTTGTTCAGTTCCCCAAATAGGAATATCATTGGAAGCATGTTTTTCCCCCAGGTGAGCCCGGGGCCTGCCCATCTGAGGCGGTTCTTGATGATTGTAGCCTCCATACTAATTTGTCCCTCTCTCTTTAGTTCATCAATGTTGGTAACATAATCTTCCCATTTGATGCTATAGGTCTATACCAGTACTTTTCAGAATTGTCTTCTATTGGTTTTTGTAGCGTCACAGAAGTGGGGGTCTACGAGGTCATCTCCCGTTGTTCAGTTCCCTAAATAGGAATATCATTGGAAGTATGTACTGCTATGACATGAACCAGAGTTTCATGTCATAGCAGTAAAGGGTCCACATCTCCTATATGGATATGAGACCTCAAGAGACAGTAGGATAGACACAACTATAGCCTTGTACACCATCATTTTGCGTTGCATGGTAAGGTTACTGTTCCTAAAGACTACTGGAAGACTTGTTGGGAAGCAAGCTTCTTACCACACAGTCACACCTGCGTCTGCACATATATATATATTTATATACTTGAGTACATATAAAGGGTAGCAAATCTTTACAAATTTTAGTACCTGTAGCCTAGCATGTATAAAAAGTCAGTAGACAACATATTCAATATAAAAATACAAGAGGAATTACCTATAACAGGCAACTTTTACACGCTAGAAGACACTCAAAAACGACCGAAAACCACAAAAAAAATTAACATTTTAAAGGGAAAGAAAAAATAGAACTTTTACCTTGTTTTAACGGTTAGACCTATAGCTTTCGAATTCTTTTAGCAAATAAAATAATATACTAGGCAAATTCTCTTCAATAACCAGCCGCCAAATATTCACGTATAACTATTAGACAAAAACACATGTGTCTCTGAGATATATGTTATGATTTGTTCAAAATCCACTGCGCAGTCGCAGTTTCAGTTGGCAGAAGATGAAAAATGCCGAAACGAATTTTGAAATGCTAATATCAAATACTTGAGTATATATAAAGGGTAGCAAATTTTTATAAATTTTACTACCTGTGGCCTAGTATGTGTAAAAAGTCAGTAGACAACATATTCAATATAAAAATACAATAGAAATTACCTATAACAAGCAACTTCTACACGCTAGGAGACAGTCAAAACGACCGAAAACCACAAAAAATTTTAACATTTCAAAGAGAAATTTTTATTCGTTTTGACTGTCTTCTACCGTGTAGAAGTGATTTCTTTTATTTCCTAATAAATAGGATACATAGAGGGGACGAACTAGGACAGACAAAAAGGAACATATAGATCGTTGAGCTTTTTTACAGATGATTTAACGAATGATTCTTACATGAGAATAATATGCGCACACATATATAATTTTGCTTTGTATTTTTACGAGCTGAGTTCAAGTCTCGTCCAGAGACCTCATGAGACAGCATGTTTATAAGTTCAAGTGATCATTATGGCTAAAATATTTGATAAATGCTATGTTTGTGGGGAGAAATAAAGGTCGGTGAGTAGGATTTGTCTTTCAATTTTGTAACTTGGATTCGTAAGAAGTATTGTTTTAGAAAATATGCTTCTGATAATACGTGAAAAAAGATTGTTTTCTAGTATTTTTCGTAGGATATGAACTGTCCCTATGAGTATTATTTTCCGAATTTCTTCCAGTTTGGATTCCCTGGGATTTGATATAAGTAATAATTAACCTCTTTTGTTATTATTCCTAGGGCACCTACGACAACGAGTATTGTTCTAGTCTTCATATTCTACATTTTACCAATTTTTATTTCAAGATTTCTGTACTTGCTCAACTTTTGATAGGTCTTGGCAGATATAAAGTATATCAAATGAGACAGTCATGTCGATGAGGAAGCATGTATTTCGTCTGAAATCCTTCCATACATTATCTGGCCTATTTGCGTCTATCTTTCTGTCAGTTTGAACGGAAAAGTTCCATAGGAATGAGATATGATCTTTTTTTTGTGCTCCCACCTGCTTCTATGATGACCCCCCCCCCCCCGTAAATTACCCAATGGTTATACTGTGCAGCTCCATCTTACTTGTTCAGATACTCTGAGGATGCCGGAAGACTACACATGGAGACAATGTGATCGATGGTTTCAGGCTGTATTTTTTATGCACTCCACACGTTGGGCTGCTAGCGTTCTTTAAGATGTTAGCTTGATAGCTTCTAGTAGGCAGGCATTGATCTTTGGCCACTATGATAAACCTGTTTCTGATTTGAAACCAAATGATGCTTACTACTGATGGGTAAGAGTTTTGTCAATATCAACATTGTTAGCTCCCTTTAGCTATTTACCTTGAAGTTGTTTTTCCTGCTATTTGCCAGTAAGATTACCTAAGGCTCCATTTTTGATAAGAATTTTCATATGTTTAGCTTTTTCTGTGCTAGTCTTAGTTCATCTAATTCTGGGACTTCATGTATTTGGAACTCTTTTAAACATTTTCTTGACCCTCTTTTTACTGAATATAATCTTTAGCTGTTTTCATACTTGAAAACAGCTTTCAGCATCCAGTCCTCAAAGTTTTTTCAAATAAATGATTAGGCTAATCATGGCAATTTTCAGTGGCAATTCAAGTTGTAAGAGTCCACTACCTCGTTCTCTTTTCAGTAAGTAGAGTCGTTCCATATATGTTTTAGAGTGGTACATTCTAGTCACTGTCAAAAATTTTCAAATTTTTCTATGAAGTTACGACTGGTATGGCTGGAATCCGGTTTCTTGCGTTTGGCTCAGTCTTGAATATTGATTGCCCTTTCCCTGCGATAGCAATTCTTTTCTGATCTTTGCCCTCGTTGTTGATTGTTTGATTCCATCGCCTTCACGAATCCCCCACACACATACACACGCCCAAGTATTTAAACTTTTTATAGCAGTTTACTGATCAAGTTCAACGTTGGAAGTTTTTGACAGTTTCCTTCTCATGAATGTAGCTTGCTGACAGTATCGTTAACATGACGGACAAAATGCTTAGCGGCATTTCGTATGTCTTCGTGTTCTGAGTTCAAACCCCGCCGAGGCCGACTTTGCCTTTTATCCTTTCAGGGTCGATAAATTAAGTACCAATGAAACACTGGTGTCGATGTAATTGACTAGTCTCCTTCCACCAAATTTCAAGTCTTATGCCTTTGGTAGAAAGGATTATTATTATTATTATTATTATTATTATTATTATTAAAGCGGCGAGCTGGCCGAATCGTTAGCACACCAGGCGAAATGCTTAGCGGTATTTCGTCTGCTACTATGTTCTGAGTTCAAATCCCGGCGTGGTCAACTTTACTTTCATCCTTTCGGGGGTCGATAAATTAAGTACCAGTGAAACACTGGTGTCGATGTAATCGACTCATCCCCTCCCCCAAATCGCTGCCCTTGTGGAAAAATTTGAAACCATTATTTTTAGAGGCGACAAACTAGAGGAACCCTTAGAATGTCGGAAAAAAAGAGATTTGCGGTGTTTCTGCAGACTCAATGTTCCGTGTTCAAATTCTGCCGAAATCGATTGTATTTTTTTTTTTTTTTTTTTAATTCTTTCAGAGTTGATAAAATGGGGGCCAGTGGGATCGATGTAATCGACTAGACCACCCCACCCAAAAAATTCAGGTGGTCTTATGCCTGTAGTAGTAGTAGTAGTAGTAGTAGTGATGGGGTGGTGGAGGAGGTAAAGAGGAGTTGTCATGACACAAATTGATAACGTACGACTAGTGAATGAGTGACGTACAATTTCCATTAGGTGTCTCTGACGTTGCTGCTGCTGCTACTGCTGCTGCTGGTGAAGTTAGGGCGACAAGTCAGTCAAGCCTTCCATCCCCATACACACACACACACACACACACACACACATACACGCACACACACGCACGCACACACTCACACACGTCTAATGATATTTAAGTCTATTAAGATAACATTTCACAAACATTGCCTAAGAATAAATAATTCCATAGAAAAATAAAACAGTGCAAAGACAAACAAGACAATGATAACCATAACAACATCAACAACAACAACAAAATAATGATGATAATAATAATAATAATAATAATAATTAATGATGACAACAAGATGAACGATAACAGTAAACGTTTAACACTACAACACGGAAAAACAACAGGAAATGTGTTGTACAAACATTTATTGACATGTTAATAGTGGTGGTGGTGGTGGTGGTGGTGGTGGTCGGTGGTTCTGGTGGTGGTGGTTCTGGTGGTAGTGGTGGTGGTGGTGATAATGATGTCGGTGGTGGTGATAATGATGGTGGTGGTGGTGGCGGTGGTGGTGGTGGTGGTGGTGGTGGCGGTGATGACAAAGTGACGATTATGATGATTGAATAGTGACAGTCGTGAAGAAGTGGAAAAGCGATTGTCGCGGGGAAGTGGCTGTTGAGTTGGTGGAGCACCGGTCATGGTAGGTTGTGATGGAGCGGGTGGTAATTAGAATAGAGTGTGGTGATGGATTCCTGTATCTTATTCAAACACAATGCCCGGTGAATGTGACTTCGAAGTTTCGCCGGCAACTTCGAAGTCACAGTCATCTCGCATTTCATTTGAATTCTCACTTCATCAGTCCTTGTCTCCCACAACATAGTCAACCCCGTGATGGTCACATGACACCTATTTAGCATAAGAAGCAGATCAAGTGCTAAGGCCGTGATCATTATAAGCATACGTAAATACATATATTCTTTTATTCTTTCATTTGTTTCAGCCATTTGACTGCGGCCATGCTGGAGCACCGCCTTTTAGTCGAACAAATCGACCTCAGGACTTATTCTTCGTATGCCTAGTACTTATTCTGTCGGGCTTTTTTGCTGAACAGCTAAGTTACGGGAACGTGAACACACCAACATCGGATGTCAAGCGATGGTGAGGGACACACACACACACACACACACACACACACACACACGCACACACATATATATGATAGGCTTCTTTCAGTTTCCGTCCACCAAATCCACTCACAAGGCTTTGGTCGGTCCGAGGCTACGGTAGAAGACACTTGACCAAGATGCGAAGCAGTGGGACTGAACCCGAAACCACATGGTTATACATACATATAATACATATGCAAACACACACACACACACACACACACACACACACACACACACACACACACACACACACATATATATATATATATATATATATACGACGGGCTTCTTTTAGTTTCAGTCTACCAAATCCACTCATAAGGCCTTGTACATACATACATACATACATACATACATACATACATACATACATACATACATACGCATACTACACACGTCTTTCTGCCTCACTATTTGACTATGGATATATCTCTCTTATCTATATCTATGTGCAATAAGAACATACTAAATTCTTTTTGAAAGTTCTATGTCACGCAACTACCAGAAAAATCTGAGTGTTGTCCGAAAAATGAAATGGAAAGCGGTTTTTCCCTTCAACAATGGTACGTCGAGTTCAACTTTCAGTTTTAAAACTTGTAAGAACCCCTACACACACAACTGAAGAATAAGATCCGAAAAGCACCAAATTCGATAAGTCAAAAAATGTTTAACCATTATCCAATAACTTCTAGAATATACTGTGAGAATTTATTGAACTCTCGAAAAAATTTGCCAAAATTAATTCATTAAAAGTGACAAATCTAATAATGTATATGAAACAGATGGGCATATATTGAACAAGTAATTAATAGATGACAATCCTAAAGTATACAAGGGACCAAGACAGTAAATATTACGACATTAAAGAGGAAACAAAACATCTAACGACCAAACTAATACATCGATGAGGAGAACATACGCACACATGCATGACACATACGTGTGTATGCAGGCACAGATGTATGTACACGTGTACATGTATGTAGTAGAAGAAATAAAAATAGCAATATCACTGATATATTTTTAAAATTCGTTTAACACTTCTAGAGCTGCTTTAGCTCCACCTTGACAATAGGTCTATCTTAATAGAAGTAGGAGAAGAGGGTAATTCTATAATTATATAATTTTTTCCTTTGAAAAAGGAGTTGGTTTCTAACAAAGTGACAAAGCTTTATCGTTGGAATGTAGATAACGAAAACAATGTCACATTTTAAACTTCAGAAAAGTCTTGCATAGTTTTACTATGCAATGAATTTCAATCTTGCATGCTTGCTTGCAATGTTACACAGCCAAATGGGCGCGTAATGGGGGAATACTATGAATTAAGCACCCATGAAATGTGAATACAAACAGAATAAAACAAGTTTCGCGTAAATTGAACAACTGGTTCTTCAGATATTAGGGGTTTCGGGATATAAATACCCAAAACGGTGCATAATGGGAAAATACTCCTAAAATAATTTAATCCTGAAAAGGTTGTTTTTCACAGTAAATGTTTCTAAATTCGCTTTTGTTAAGCTCAAAATTTTAATCATTTAGAAATATTTTTAAGTGAATGTGATTTCAAAAATGTAAGCTGTACAGTAAGTATTTATATTTTAGCTTTCTTTAAACATACAATATTTTAATGTTTTTAAAAATTATTTTCAAGTGAATACCATTACAAAAGTTTTTTTTAGGCATATTTAAAAATATTTTGAAGTGAAGATATTTCGTAAAAGACCCGTTAATAACTTCGGTGTGAAATGATATTTTTACACTGGTTTTTTCGAGTGCTTTCAACGTATCTCACTTCCAAAGATTTGGCTGCTATTTCTAGCACGCCTTGCTACCACGTACCAGCTATTTGCGATAAGGGACCCGAAATAACTGTTACGTGGTAGCAAGACGTTTATGCGTGATTTCGATGTCAGATTCGTTGAAAGCATGCGAAATAACCTGGAAAAGAAAAAAAAAAAAAAAGCTCGCAAAACAAAACTCCGTTGGTGGAAAACTCAGTTTCCCAGGAAACTCTAAGGCCCC
>NC_142953.1:10198375-10203375 GCF_046866305.1 Octopus bimaculoides
GAGAGATACGCGGTTCACACAAATACGATAATGCGCAATTGAAGAGCTATTATTACTCACATTTTTTTTACATCGAGTAAAGCCGTATTACGAAATGCAGTCAGGAATATCAGGAACATGTTAGTAATTCAATAAACTAGCCTTGAACAATGACTCGCCAAGCTCTGGAGTGAATTCAACAACTTCTGGAAGATAACCAGTTTGGACTGAGCGACGAAATTGTGTGAAGTGCAAACAATCATCTTCTGAAAACTGCGAAGATGGGATAGCAAGCTAATGTTGCCAGCATTTCCTTGAAAGCTGTGAGTATGGTGGAAGGGAATTGTAATGTAGACTTCACCAATACTTCAGAAAATATTATCAATGTTGTCACCTTCAACAACAATCCAAACTGCAGGCAGAGAGACTTTTAAAAGCGGTGCAGTAACCGACGGGGCTGCAGAAATAAACGAGGCATTCTTCTCACACAATTTTAACGAAAATTCCTGTATATATTGCTAAAACAACTACAAAAATATACTTTCTGAATGGCGATGTGCATTCTGGGTATTTAGGAGCAATATTTTATAAGTTTAAAAAATGTGGAAGGCGGCGAGCTGGTAGAATCGTTAGCACGCCGGGCAAAATGCTTAGCGACATTTCGTCCGTCTTTACCTTCTGAGCTCAAATGTGTGTGTGTGTGGGTGTATGTGGTTGGGTGTGCGCGCGCGTTTGTGTTCGTATGTGCATATACATACACAAACCACACTCATAAATGTCACCGATTTTGCCTTTCATCCTCGGGGTCGATGAAATAAGTACCATTTGAGTATTGGGGTCGATGTAGTCGACTTATCCCATTCCCTAAAATTGCTGGCCTTGTAACAATATTTGGAACTATATATATAAATGGAAACTCCATTTATTTATATATCTATATTACATCAAAACATTTCACCTAAACCTGGAGTTTCTACCTTTATAAGTAGGCTGTTACATCCTTGGTACTTGTGTGAATTTTTGCTACCCTGGTAACTATATATATGTATGTATGTATATGTATATATATACGACGGGCCTCTTTTAGTTTCCATCTACGAAATCCACTCACAAGGCTTTGGTCGGCCCGAGGTCATAGTAAAAAAACATTTGCCCACGTTGTGGGACTGTCCCAGATACACCTGCGGGTATACTTGTGCATATATATATATATATACACACACACACTTCTCACCAACACTACACACTCACACAGACACGCATACAATCACACACACATGGGCATAAACAACACACGCATATACAATAGCAAACGCACGCACACACACGTACACAGCAACGCACATACACACAACATACACATACACACAAACACACACGCACGCACAGAAAACATATACATACACACACGCGCACATACAAAATACACACACATACGTACACGTACCTAACACCTACAACCCCACACAAACACGAACACACACACACTCAAATAACCACCTGTTGACCTTCTACCTACACTGTCTATAGCGTCCACTAACCAGTCCTGCTACTAATTTCTTCCACTACGTCATACAGACACACACACACACAAACACACTAACAGATAAACCACCAAACCATGCACACACACACACACACACATACATACGCACACATACGTTCTGTTATCACACACACACTCGCAGACTTTCGCACACGCACAGATATTCATCTCCCTTTTTCACTCTCCTATCTTAGAAAGAACTTTTCCCCCACCACCTCCTCTTCCGGTCTTTTCATAATGTAACCTCGTGTGCATCGGTACCATTTTCCTCTTTCTCCGTTCTTCCATTCTCCGAACTTTCCGTCTTTCCGACGAAGGGCTACGCCCGAAACGTCATATACTCTCTCTTTCCTTCCTGAGCGTCCAATAACACTATCCATATCACGTCCTCACTTTGTTGTTTTTTTTGTTTCTTTGTTATTGTTTTTTTTAACTATATATATATATATATATATATATATATATATATATATGCAGACAGAGGAGAAAGAATTAACGAAGGTAAAGAAGAAAGCAGCCTCTCTCTGTGTGTACCATTGCGTGTTCTACACGCGCATGTTCATATACAGTTACACGTGCAGTGTCTGTATAGAGAACGATGGAAATGTGTACTTGCGGATGTACATTTGCGTCTGTAAATCCATATGTATGCATAGACACATAGAAGCATAGATACATACATGTGCCAACATGCATCCGTTCTTGAGTATATTTATATGAATATATAAGTATATGTGTACATAGATATCTGCACATGTGCATATGCACGTATGCGTGCATACATGTGTACGTAAACCGTGTCTGTCTATATATATATATATATATATAGTTATGGGCATATGTGTATGTGAGTGTGAGCGGGTGTATGTCTATATATTGTGCGCACATAGTTAGAAAGCAGTTAAGTATAGCAAACTTAATATAAAATCCATATATCCGGTAAGGTTTACTGAGAGAAGTTATTCTATAAATGTCGGCCCATGCTTTGCTACAAAATGCATATATATATATATATATATATATATATATATATATATATATATATTTACACACACACGCACACACACATATACGAGCCCGTGCACACACGCACACATGTATGTCTGTCTGTATATATATATATATACATGTATATATATGCACATAATATATATACGCCTATTCGCCTATTGTAATGCTCTGTGTACATGAGTGTATGTATGTATGCATATAGGTATGTATGTATGTATGCATATGTATATATATATATATATATATATATATGTGTGTGTGTGTGTGTGTGTGTGTGTGTGTGTGTGTATGTATGTATATTCTGGTGGTGTTGGCGGAGGTTGCATTTTCTAGGTATTTTGGTTATTTGGTGCGGCAGTGCGAGTGATGGTGGTCCTGCTGATGCTGGAAGAGATGTAATGGTGGTGGTGGTGGTGGCTTGTGTGGTATGAGGTAGTCTGTATGAGTGAAGATATGGAAGTAGATATAGGCACAGGCGTGGCTATGTGGTAAGAAGCTTGCTTACCAACCACACGGTTCTGGGTTCAATTCCACTGCGTGGTACCTTGGGCAAGAGTCTTCTACTATAGCCTCGGGCCGACCAAAGCCTTCTGAGTGGAGTCTTGTGGAGTCTTGCTCAAGCATGCACCGCTGGAAATCGAACTCACAACCTTACTACCGTGAGCTGAATACCCTAACCACTAAGCCACGCACCTTCACACACACACACACACACACCGATGTTGACTTGTTTCCACACCCTAAAGTTAACGTTCGGACATTTGTTCGACTAAATTCTTCAAGACTGTGCCCCAGCATGGCCGCAGTTTAATGACGGGAACAAGTAAAACAAAATATATTAAGCTAGTATATAGCTTTTAAGCAACTGACCCTGAATGGGAAGATCTGCAAACAGATCTCTGACTTGTTTTGGAGAATTTGTTGCAATTGCTTCCTCCAGAGTTATATCCCAATGATCCAATGATAATCATATTCGTGACAAACAAATCACGTAAAAAAAAATCACCGATAATAATCGCTGGATTTCGCAATTAATTTCGATTATTCCCAAAATCTATTTCCAAGTATGTATGTTTAGGGTGCGCCATGTAATTGAGAATAAGTAGCGCGCATGTTCAACTCGGTACATTACACAAACATATGATTCAGTCAACTCCCCACTCCGCCTCACTAACGGCCTGGAATCTGCTACAGAACGACTTCATGCCATGGTTCTCTTGCCTTGATAGCAGACTTTAATGTATCCTTGATACTGGGCAGCCGACGGTTGGTCTCCCCCTCGACAATATCCTAGATTTAGGAGTCCAGAGGGTTCGAGGTACACGACCATATGTTGCGGGTCACATGATCGAAGAAATTCTCGGTCAACCACTCCTGGGTTGCAAGAGACATGTGAGAGTGAGTAGAATCCTGTGTACAGCAAATCGGTGTATGCTGCAGAACTGACCCTGAAGCTCTGCGAGAATAAGCGGGTTAGCATGGCTTAGCTTTCGTTGCTCATGACATCTAAGATTATTTGTCTGACAGGAAAGTGATGTGTAAAAATGTGGATTCTTCCTTGGGGGGGGGGGGTCCACGCAGTCACCTGTCTTTCTTCCCGTGCACCTTCTAATCGCAGTTGAAGATTTTGTGAGGTAGGAGGAAAACAGGCTCTGAAGAGTTTTCCTGAAGTGATTGAGCTTGTTGAGGAAGCACCAATATTCCTGGATACGGACTACCCTTTCCTCATCACATAAGACTTGTATCCGATCCCTTCGTGCACCACACTGAAGATAGTGGATCCTGCCACCATGAGCTACTCCTTCATGGCACTCATTAGCAGACTGGGGTTATCGTTGATGACATCCTTGTCTTACTGGACAATCTTCACCATCACTATAACATTTGACTGCTGGGAATGTTTGATATTTTTTTCATTTTCTCCTAGTCACAGATGACACGTTCCTACCAAAGGCTTCTATTTTTTTTTATCTGACGTTGATCACGATGGACTTGGCTACGTACAAGAAGCTGGCGATCTCTGAGTTTCTGTGGTTGGCGGATAGTGTCACGAGCACGGTGTATCTCTTCATTTACCGTGTCGTACTTGAACTGACAAATTGATACTCTCGATACACTGAAAGATAACTGAGAAAATTAAATCTACAGCGAGAAATTTTCTCCATGATAAAACAGTGAATGGCTTCTTTACGAGTTCGAAGTTGCTACTGGGATATTCGAATTGGTAATAACATTGCAGCTAAAATTTACATACTAACTAGTGTGTTATCATATGGAAGATGATGTTAGGAATATACTTTTATGCCACAATGTTTGCAATAATGATGTTACTTCCACAATTCATAGTTAAACACTATTAACGTTATTGGTAACATACATCCATTACATGTTGAACAGAAACATTTTATTACATCTCGCTGTTGTAAGTTCAATTCCCACATGAACCATTTTCGGAACCTTGGTC
>NC_142953.1:10221520-10224020 GCF_046866305.1 Octopus bimaculoides
AAATAGTTATCATTTCGAATCGACAACTGAAGGAGGTAAATGTCCCGCAGTGTAACTTTTATGTAAAATACATCGTAATAAAACATATGATACAAAATTATATGTATATTTATATATGTATATAAATAGACTCGGCTATGTCAAGATGGACTTATGTATTCTTCCTCACATTTGGATTTTTATGTATTCTCTCTCCCACTTGGATTTGAAATGTTGCCACATTTATAATATGTCTTTTCTACAGTAATTCTCTGCATTTTCGTGCAGCTGAAGATTGCTCTTCATATTGCATTTAATGTAATGCTCGCATTACTTAAATAAATTGGAGTAGCATGAAACGTGCGTACTGCAATGACCTTTGAAATCCGTGTTGCTTATTTTTTGATCACCTATCCTTTTTGGGATACGATATTCGGGTGCCTACGCATAAGTACCATATTCAAACCTTGAATCTATATCTAAACCGTCTATATATATATATATATATATATATATATATATATATACATACATGTGTGTGTGTATATATATATATATATATATATATTATATATATATATATATAGACATATATGTATATAATACTTTTTAGGATGGGTGAATCTCGAAGCAAATAAAGCTATTTCAACTATACATATATAAACATATACATATGAATATAATAATACATATATATATATATATGTATATATAAAAACAAATAGTAAATGAGTATATGCATATATACGTACAGGTATGTGCATACCGACATCCACCTGTATGTATAGGTGCATATATATATACATATATATATATATATATATATTGAGTCATCCTATAAATAATGCGGTTTTTTTCATTTGCATGAACTAAAAGTCGGGGGGGGGACGGGATAAACTACCTGCATCAACTTGCTATAAAAGCAGGTAGTAATTTTACCTTGTCCTTATTCATAGTGCAAGCTTTGATGAGTGCAGTTCAACTTTGTTTATCTTAATTTTGAAAACTAAAAAGAAGTATAAAAAAACCCGCATATTTATGGGCTGACCCAATATATACGTATATACTTATTTTTATATATATATATTTTTATATTTATATATATATATATATGTTTATTTATGATATAATGTAAGGATAAAATCTTCATAAGAATTTATCAAGTAGTCAGCGTGAAAAAACCTCATAAAGAAAAAAAAACATTATTATTTTTCCATAAATATATATATAATTTAATTTATATAAGGGCATTACTATACAATAATGCCTCACGCTTAGAGGGACTTCGTAAGTCAAAACTACCAAAATAAGCACATTTTTACCGATCGCGTGAGGCATGATTGTATAGTAATGCCCTTATATAAATTAAATTATGTTTATATATATACAATGCATATATGTGTGTGTGTATATATATATATATATATATATATATATATATATATGTGTGTGTGTACATACAAACATATACATACACGAGTTTGCGTGTGCCTGTGTGTAACTTATATTCCCACAAATATTCTACTGTCTATATGGAAATATAAAAGATGGGACCATAAAAAGTGGGACGAAAAGCAGAAGTATCTGAGGGCAGTAAAAAAAAAAAAAAAGAAAACACAGAAATCGTAATATTCGACGTGTTAAACAACATCAACAACAACTCAACAACACCAAGGCCACGACCAACAGCAGTCTGAAGAGTTGTAAATCAGATGAAACTAACCGATTTCGGCTAGAATTTCCTTCTTCCTAAATCTCTTAGAATCCCGTCGCGATGTCACTGCCTTTTGACACAGTTGCCGCAGCTGTTGTCGTTGTTGTTGGTGTTTTTCTTCTTCTTCTTCTTCTATTTCATCATCATAGTCATTATCATCAACATCATCTTCGGCCTGAAATTCATCGTCATCATCATCATCATCATCATCACCATCATCATTTCTTTTTTTCTTCTACTTCTTCGGGCCAGTAGATCGGCAGAATCAGTAGAGACTCGGTCAAAAGTTCGAATCACACCGAATTTAACTTTGACTTTCACCCATCCTGTATCGCTAAATTAAAGTACCAGCTATGTACGGAGGTAAATTTAATATTCCTACAAATCATCACAAATATATCTGGAACAGTAGTAGTAGTAGTAGTAGTAGTGGTGGTGGTAGGTTTATTGTTTTAAATATTGTTACTGCTGTCGCAATATCTAAAACATGATGATGATGATGATGATGACGACAGCGACAACGATGATGATAATGATGATGATGTGCGGTGGGGTGAGGTTCTGTCGGCATGTTTGCAATCGCCATCTATTTCGAACAAACTTTAACTTGTTACCCCCCACCATCCGTCTACCCCCACCTCTCAAACACAGAATCACACAGACACACCTATACAAAGTAAAATTTGAAGAGATATACGTTGGTCATATTGGGAATGCACTATCGGAACGTTCACGTGTGCACCAACAACAAATTGGGGACCCTGCTGTCCAGCAAATCCCTTTAAGCAACCACCTGGCAACATGTAG
>NC_142953.1:10236520-10239020 GCF_046866305.1 Octopus bimaculoides
GCACTTTTTACGTGGCGCAAGCAAGTCAGGCGAGGCGTGGATTTTTACAGCTGGTTTGCATTAAGAAAAACATTCTGAAACCGTACAGGACAATAAACGATAGTAGTAGTAGTAGTAGTAGTAGTAGTAGTAGTAGTAGTGGTGGTGGTGGTGGTGGTGGTGGTAACAACAACAATTATTATCATGATCATCCGATATCTGATAGATTCAGGCAAATTTCTACTGCATCACCTGCTACACCTCCGTGTTATTAAGGTGTGTTCAGCATAGTGTGTTCTTTTCTGTTGTTGGAGAAGTGCAAACTCTTCCTGAGCATCAGTTTGTTTGTTTTGTTTGGGAGTTAGGTTGCAGTCTTTTGTTGTATTAATGTTTGTACTGTGTGTTGTGTATATAAAACAAGTTGTGTTCTTCTGCAGGGTATCCGGCCTGTAGAGTACATCTTGCGGTGGTTGTTTATTTCATTAGCTGTTTACTGTATAGAGTGTATCTTGTGTTTCTGGATTGTTTTATTCATGTTGTACTATTGAACTGATAGTGTTTTGATGGGATATAGGCTGTTTGTAGCAGGGCTATCTTTTGGATGATGTTTAATATTGAAGGTCCCGGTATAGCTTCTACGTTTTTGTTCATACGATTCTTTTATTATACCCAATGCTCAAATTATTATTATTATTATTATTATTATTCAGGAGTGGCTGTGTGGTAAGTAGCTTGCTTACCAACCGCATGGTTCCGGGTTCAGTCCCACTGCGTGGCACCTTGGGCAAGTGTCTTCTACTATAGCCTCGGGCCGACCAAAGCCTTGTGAGTGGATTTGGTAGACGGACACTGAAAGAAGCCCGTCGTACATATGTATATATATATATATATATATATATATGTGTGTGTGTGTGTGTGTGTGTGTGTGTGTGTGTGTGTGTGTGTGTGTGTGTGTGTGTGTGTGTGTGTGTGTGTGTGTGTGTGTGTGTGTGTGTGTGTGTGTGTGTGTGTGTGTGTGTGTGTTTGTTCCCTCACCATCGCTTGACAACCGATGCTGGTGTGTTTACGTTCCCGTAAGTTAGCGGTTCGGCAAAAGAGACCGATAGAATAAGTACTAGGCTTACAAAGAATAAGTCCTGGGGTCGATTTTCTCGACTAAAGGCGGTGCTCCAGCATGGCCGCAGTCAAATGACTGAAACAAGTAAAAGAGTAGTAGTAGTAGTAGTAGTAGTAGTAGTAGTAGTAGTAGTAGTGGTGGTGTGAAGTCGGCGAGTTGACTGAATCGTTAACGTGATCCCAAATGTCGCCAGGATTGACTTTGTCTGTCTTTCATCCTCTCAGAGTCGATAAAATATGTACCAGTTAAGCACTGGAGTCGATGTAATCGGCTATCACCCTCCCTCAAAATTTCAGGCCTTGTACCTACAGTAGAAAGGATTATTATTATCGTTATTATTATTATTATTATCATTATTATTATTATCATCTTTATCATCATCATCATCATCATCATGGTCATCATCTTTATCATCATCATCATCATCATCATCATGGTCATCATCTTTATCATCATCATCATCATCATCATCATGGTCATCATCTTTATCATCATCATCATCATCATTATTCTTATTATTATTATTATTATTGTTTCTGATTTTAGCAATACATTTGAACTGGTCGGATTAGACCCCAGGACAGCTTGGCCACAGAGTATTTAATACACATTCACACACACACACACACACACAGACAGCTTATGTTTCCCGAACAGGACTACATGACAACACAGTAAGTATTCCAAATTTTATAATATCATGTAGTAGGGCCCACGGCAATTCTAAGCTACTTTCATTTTCATATTTCAATTTTGATACATAAATTTAAAGATCTTCATAGCATTTGTGTGTACGTTTGTTTGTTTCTTTTTTTCTTTTTTTGTTTACATTCTGAAGCCATATCCCTTCGAGTCGATAGAATAAAGTTACCAGTCAAGTACTGGAATCGATGTAATCGATTAACTCTTCTCCCTAAAATTATTATTATTATTGTTCAGTAGTTTTATTTTTATAACGTGCTTTCACTTCACTACCGAGCGCAGCTCTGTGTGCCTTGGGTATGTGCTGTGGTTTGCTGTGATGCTCTTATGGTTACTGTATTGAAAGTGTTTTGCGTAGGATGTGTGCAGGGCCCAGTAGTGCAATTTTCTGTATTATTATTATTATTATTATTCCACTTTGCTTTCCTTCCTTTTTCAATAAAATAATTGCCAGTTGAACACCGAAGTCGATGAAACTGACTTACCCTTCCCCTAAAATTTCTGGCCTTGTGCCAACATTTGAGATTATTATTATTATTATTATTATTATTATTCTTTAGGCGGCGAGCAAACAGAATCGTTAGCAAGCTGGGCTAAAATGCTTAGCAACATTTCTTCCGGCTTTACGTTCTGAGTTCAAATTCTACCAAAGTCGACTTTGCCTTTCATCCTTTCGAGGTGATTAAAATAAGTATCAGCTGA
>NC_142953.1:10244020-10246520 GCF_046866305.1 Octopus bimaculoides
CCATCTTGATATCATACACCACTGACAGATACAGAAATAAACACACACACACACACACACATTTATATATATTTACTAGCTGAGTAGTCCGTCGTTGCCGGGCAATTTTTACAGCAGAATCTAAATTAGAATAGAATGTAAATTACAATAGAATGTATTTTTTTGTTTATTCCCCGACAGATCATGCCTTCCCCGACAGATCATGCCTTCCCCGACAGATCATGCCTTCCCCGACAGATCATGCCTTCCCCGACAGATCATGCCTTCCCCGACATCTGATCAAGACAGATTTGTGCAATTTTCACAAAATATAACTTCTTTGGGGATTTTTCCCCCCTTTTAAAATTATTTGCATGTCTGTTCGACCGTTTAAACCTTCAAAAGTTCTTACAACTTTGGTCGTCGTAATGATTTTGCTTTCATTTTGTTATAGACAGTTATCAATGCAGAAAATGCCAGCTTCTAAATCCTGTTCTCTGATTAGGTAAAATTGATTAAACTTTAAACCCCAGTAACATTTTTCTGCAATTTTTCTGGAACAAATAAATCACAAAATCAGATTTAACGTGAGAAATTATTCCAATATACCAAATTTGAAAATTTTGACGTAATTTAAAATCTCACAATATGTGACAGCAACAGGGAAGATAAACTAGCTTTCATTTTTTGCATTAACATGGGAATATGCAATTGCATAGTATAATACTGAGCATACGAATTAATGCAAACATGTACGCATAATTTCTTCCATACTGAAGTTAGTACTACATGAAGAAGATAGAGCATGTGTGTTGGGAAGTCGCAATAAAAAGTGGTTGGACGGTCGGATAAAAGAAGAGACTAATAGGGCGGAGTGAATTGATGGATGTAGAGATGAGAAAGAGATCGGTGGTGTTTGGAATGTCTGTGAAATAGAGGAAGAACACGTTGGATAATGTCTAAAAACGGTTTGGTCTTCGCTGGAGCACTTTCGATTATATAAGTTTGTTGAGGGTTAAAGAACAACGAACAGTTAAACCGTCTTTGTGGTTGATCGGCCTGGCAGGAATAGCAGCCAAATCGCCCTTCAATTACAACCTGCTATCTCGAAAAAGTGACTTCTTTTTAACAGTCACAGAGGCCCTGACGGATGGCAAACTTATGATGTCGCTTAGTTGAATATCACCCCACTTGGTACTTGGATTCTTGTGGCAGACGCTTATCTACAGCAGGTATTCGAGCCAAGTTTCTGATCTAAAGGTAACTTCCTACTGGAAGCGTCTGCCACAAGAATCCAAGTACCAAGTGGGGTGATATTCAACTAAGCGACATCATAAGTTTGCCATCCGTCAGGGCCTCTGTGACTGTTAAAAAGAAGTCACTTTTTCGAGATAGCAGGTTGTAATTGAAGGGCGATTTGGCTGCTATTCCTGGAATGTCTGTGAAATAGAGGAAGAACACGTTGGATAATGTCTAAAAACGGTTTGGTCTTCGCTGGAGCACTTTCGATTATATAAGTTTGTTGAGGGTTAAAGAACAACGAACAATTAAACCGTCTTTGTGGTTGATCGGCCTGGCAGGAATAGCAGCCAAATCGCCCTTCAATTACAACCTGCTATCTCGAAAAAAGAAGAGCTCACTGGATACGCTGTCTTTGAAAACAAGACATAATTGTCTTCAATCATAGGCCTACATAAACGATTTATGCTGACAACACCACCAACAACGACAAAATAAACAATAACAAGTAACAGCTAATTTCAAATGTCAGCAAAACTCTATTGAAAATTCTTATCAGGTTTGCATCAAACCGTGAATTAAAGAAGAGAATTGATAAAAAAGAAAAAAACATTTCATATCGAGTATCATCACTTATCCACTTCTGTAAAGCTGTTTTTTAATGACTTAAGGGGAGGAGGAACAACTCCTATGAAACCTTTTCAGGGCCCCCTTAACTTGAAGTAGGAAGTTACCTTTAGATCAGAAACTTGGCTCGAATACCTGCTGTAGATAAGCGTCTGCCACAAGAATCCAAGTACCAAGTGGGGTGATATTCAACTAAGCGACATCATAAGTTTGCCATCCGTCAGGGCCTCTGTGACTGTTAAAAAGAAGTCACTTTCAGATAGGAAACCTGAGTCTAATGCTAGCATCAGAATGGACTTAGCTAAAATAACTTAAAAGAGAAGCAATGGTACTAAACCAGGCGACGGTCGGTCTCAGTCTATCAGTCAGTTCTTTATCAAACATCTCAGATTAGTTACTTTTTGACTATTTCGGTTTCATTTCTAAATGTTGTATAATATTTCGGTTACACTACTTAATTAATGAGAACAATATTAATTAATGCGGATGAGAAATAAATAACCTTTAGGGCAGTTTACATATATTTGGGAGGTATTTTAACTTCTAAAGGCAATTTCACTGCAGTTTAGCGCGGAGACAAAATTATATAATTATTGCTAAATTAATTATATTAAATTTTAATGGAAATTTTATCATGAAATGCTGCCACAAATTT
>NC_142953.1:10251520-10259020 GCF_046866305.1 Octopus bimaculoides
TATGTATGTATATATATATATATGTATGTATATATATATATGTATGTATATATATATATGTATGTATATATATATGTATGTATATATATATATGTATGTATATATATATATGTATGTATATATATATATGTATGTATATATATATATGTATGTATATATATATATGTATGTATATATATATATGTATGTATATATATATATGTATGTATATATATATATGTATGTATGTATGTATATATATATATATGTATGTATGTGTGTGCGCACACATGAACGCGAAAGGCAAGCGAAAAGACGCAAAATACTTCCTTCACTACTAAAACTTGATAATTATAATTATAAATACAGAAACACGCATGCGCATACCCACATACTGACACACACACACACATACACACACACGCACAACTCAAACTCAAAAACACAGAGACCATTGACAAGCACAAAAGAATATAGTGCAAGCATAAAATGGCGTATTTCAGAAAGATGGAGAGACCGGAAGTGAACTCACAATGATGGAGAATGTGAAACCATCATTTTCTACAAGTCGGTTATTTAAATTAATAAATAAACACTTTAATTTTTTTTCCCACAGATCAAAGTCGATTTATCGAAGAGAGTTTTAAAACTAATAATTCTTTGTTGCATTCCTCACCTGATAATCTTTTATTGTTCTTGGCGATTAGCTGTCTAGATTCAAATTTGATTACACCTATTTAAAAACATGCCAGCGAGGCATGTTCTCATTTGAGGTCTCTGGGTGAGACTTGGAGTCAACTTGTACAAATACAAAGCAAAAGTCAAATATATAATAATACTACTACTAATAATAATAATGATAATAATAATAATAACACGCCAGAAAAGGTCACAGAAAACGAGAAAGCAACCATACTCTGGGATATGCCAATACACTCAGATAGAGAAATTAAGGCCAATAGACCAGATATAGTTGTCAAAGATCATGAAGTAAAAAAAATGCTTTCTAATTGATGTATCAATACCAGCAGATGACAACGTTTCCCTAAAAGAATTAGAAAAACTTTCAAAATACAAAGACCTGGAAATAGAGGTAACTCGAATGTGGAATCTAAAAACAGAAACAATTCCTATCATAGTAGGTGCCTTAGGTATAATTAAAAAAATATTCAGACAAATACATAACAAAAACACCAGGACTTACAAATATATATAACATACAGAAAATAGCACTACTAGGCACTGCACACATCCTACGCAAAACACTTTCAATACAGTAACCATAAGAGCATCACAGCAAACCACAGCACATACCCAAGGCACACAGAGCTGTGCTCGGTAGTGAACTGAAAGCACGTTATAAAAATAAAACTACTGAATAATAATAATAATAATAATAATAATAATAGACAAGTAGTCATGATGGGTATAATGGGCTTCGTATATTTTACCTCAGTGTCACTTTGATGGCATGCACTGCTCTCTCACTCAATAATAATAATAATAATGATAATAATAATAATTTCTTTATTAACTACAAAGGTTTACATTAAGAAAAACATTATGGAGTGTACAGGACAAAATAAAAAAATGTGTTGTGTATTGTTGTGAGGGTTTTGCATGTAAACAAGACTAACAAATTTTTTTTTAATCAACAATGTGTAATCCTCAATACGGAGGAGACGTTCGAGTGCTGTTTATGGAAAAACCCCATAAAAAACCATGGGTTCCCTGGCTTTTGGCGTAGTTTCCTTTTTTTCCAACTACAGGCGTATGCTCAGGGCAAGCCGGTTCACTCGCAGCATCCTCACCACTTACTGGCTACAAGACAACACTTATTTTCCTTTTCGAGTGAAACTTTAAGAAGTTGATTAGGGATTGGCCAAAGTGGAAAACTAGTTAAGAGTAGTAACATCACACTAGATAAAGCAAATGAAATAAGAGAATTAGACCAAAGCCAGACATACTAATACTTAGGAGTCAATGAACTAGACACGATACAGCATACACAAATGAAAAAGAAGATAAGAAAAGAATGTTATAGATGAGTTAGATTAATACTAAAAATAGAGCTCAATGCGAAAAACAAGATAATAGGTATCAACACTCTAGCCATCCCGGTTATAAGTTATAGCTACACAAATGATCTAATCAAAATAGAGAGGAAAGCAGGAAAAATAGTGACAAGATTTAGGATGCACCACCCAAAATTTGACTTAGAAAGGTTATATATACAACGTATCAAAGGTGGTAGATGCCTTATACAGCTAGAAAACTATTACGAAATAACTACCATAGGACTACAGAAATACCTACAGAAGCAAGGCAAACTAACACAATTAACTACAAAACACGAACAAAACAAGAAGCTGTTTTCTGTCTTTAAGGAAGCTGACAAATACAAAAAAAGAAGTCATAGTACCAACTGAAATCCAAACTAAAACTGGAACAGCAACGGATTATGATAAAACGAAGGCAAGAAAAGCCCATTCGTGGCAAATACTGGGTTAAACTGAGCAGAAAAGAATTAGACAAAGCAAAATCCAAACAATGGCTGAGAAGCTCAGGTCTCAAAGCAGAAACTGAAGGATTTTTAATTGCAACACAAGATCAAAGCCTTCCCACCAGAAATTACTAAAAGCATGTAATGAAAAGAAATACAAGTAATTGTAGAATATATGGAGATGGAGAAGAAACAATAAATTATATTATCTCTCGCTGCCCAGTCCTGGGTAAGAAGGAATATATTTACAGACACGACAGAGTTGGGGCTTATATACACTGGAAGCTTTGCCAACAGTATGGAAAAACAACAGAAAAAAGATGGCATAGGCACACCCCAGAAAAGGTCACAGAAAATGAGAAAGCAACCATACTCTGGGTTATGCCAATGCACACAGATAGAGAAATTAAGGCCAATAGGCTGGATATAGTTGTCAGAGATCACCCAAAAAAAAAAAAAAAATGCTTTCTAATCGATGTATCAATACCAACAGAGGAAAATGTTTCTCTAAAAGACACGGAGAAACTTTCAAAATACAAAGACCTGGAAATAGAGGTAACTCGAAGAAGGCGCATTGGGTATGATAAAAGAATATTCAGACAAATGCATAACAAAAGCACCAGGACTAACAAGTATATATAGGTATGATAAAAAAAGAAGGGATGTCAAAAGCATCTTGATAAGATTCAAGGAGAACCATGTCTCAGAGAAATCCAAAAGATTATGCTGACAAGTACTGCCCACATCCTTAGAAAAACCCTTTCTATTTAAATGTCTGCGTTGTACTACATGAAGATATTTCGCTACTGCCCCTGCCATTTCTCCTCCCCAAGCTTGCAGTCATACTGTAACATCTTTTATCCTTCACTCGCCCTAGAACGCTGGGTGCGTCTCGGCGAGTGATTGTAACAAACACGCAGATTAAAAGTAAATAATAATAACAATAATAATAATAATAATAATAATATTTTTAAAAAGATTGACGTAACTCTTCACGAAGG
Source organism: Octopus bimaculoides (assembly GCF_046866305.1). Classification (NCBI taxonomy): domain Eukaryota; kingdom Metazoa; phylum Mollusca; class Cephalopoda; order Octopoda; family Octopodidae; genus Octopus; species Octopus bimaculoides. The sequence goes on from NC_142953.1 coordinate 10,255,004, forward strand.
TAAATAGTCAAGAAGAAGAGCGCGATTCGATTGTATAGATGTTTTATTCGTTGAACAATATTTCGACAGCACGTCTGTCTTTGTCAAGTTCAAAACAAAAGGTGATTAAAAATTCAAAATTTCAGAAACCTAAACGTAAACTATGAACGAGAGTAACCAGCGTCCATTCGTTGATGGAATGACATCATCAGTTTTTAAGTTTTGTAACAAGCAGAAAGAAAGAAAAAAATAGAAAAAGGAAGACGACAGAAAAAAAAAATAATTATATACAGACTGTATGTACCAAGAAAAAGAGGGGGGAGAGGACTTAACTTGACTGCTACATTATTTTAACAAACTCCAAAAAATAATTTGAAATCAAGACGTAAACAGCCGGAAGAAATACTGTATGGCATTTCGTCCAACGCTCTCGATATTGTGGCAGTTCACTGCCTACAAGTAATAGCTTCTGATTTAAAATACAATATTAATGAGTGTAATAGATAAGTTTGTTCGGAGTTAATACATCAATGCAGGATTTGTACAGGTTGTCCTGAACTGGATATATTGTTACCCTTACGAGTTCTGTTGCAGTGGCTGCTATTGCGGCTGTTGTTGTCTGATAACACAGACCTAATGGTCCAAGGTATTCCGGCCCTAACCACCCAAATACGTTTTTCAAATGTTATGTGCCCCTAGATTACATTAACCAATGTGCCCTTATTTACAACGATAGCGTGTCAGTCGAGAGAGATTTGGCTGCTATTTTTTTTTTTATTAGTCGAGAAATGATAAAGGTCAGTTGACTTCTATAAGTAAACATGCTTGGAAAATGAATTGCAGCAGATTGACGATCGAGAGAGGGATAAAATGGTTTCGTGATATTACTTATGTGTAGTATCTGGAATAATAAAGTTCATTGACGAGTAGAGAACAGACGAGTCTTTTCTGTATTCATGGGTGGCGGTAGGACACAGCCATAAAGGCAGGAAACTTTACAATAATCGAAGATGGAAATTGAAGACACTGTACATCTATTTGCCACAAGTTAGACTGGAGCATCTTCTACCCCAATCCTCCCAATCCATCTGCTTCCTCTACCAACCCCTTGAACACTTGCTCGTGAACGTACATTATATATATATATATATATATATATATATATATATATATATATATATATATATATACATACATACATATGTGTGTGTTTGCGTGTGTCAATATGTATGTATAATATATATTTTGAGTGGAGGCAATACGAGCAGAAAACTAGAGCGACATGACCTATTATCCAGCAAAATATTCAATATATATATGCACACTTACTTTGACATCAATAAAGCGACATAAAGCTCAACTTAATAGAAGTATTAATAACATGCAAGCATATATACATATGCATATTTTTATAAGCCCACAAATATCTAAAAATATTTTTAAACATTTATGAATACATAGGCATTTTTTAAAATATATAAATAAAATAAATACAAAATATACACATAATAAGATATAAAAACAGCGATATTATATAAGACATAGTGAATTATAAATTCATATGATTATACTATAGAGGAATAAAAATTTAGAGGTCACAACACAAGCACATAGAATATTTAAAAACACTTAGATATTTAAAAATATATAAAAACATTCATAAATACATAGGCAATTTAAAATTACCCACTAGGGGCCAACATAGAAGGGACAATACATTCTGATTGTTGGGGCCAGAAAAACGGATGAAACAACAAAAACAAGCCTTTAAAAATTTAACACAAAAATAAATAAAATGAATGATAAGACAGACGTGAAGACATTGCAGATGGAGTGGGAGGACGGGTTTAGCACGGACCCCACGAGTCCCGCCTCGCCACTGATACCTCAGAAACTTCTCCAGATCCCGAAAATATTCATTTTGCTCGGATACCTGGGGTGCGTAAATTGCAACCAATCTGAAAACTTTACCATGGCTGAACGTCAAGTCAAGCCCATGACGACCAGCCTACCATCTGGATCTGAAAAAATTAACTTTTTCTCAGAAACCCTGTTTCTTTTTATTAGGAACAACACCCCGCTCCCCCTAGAAGGACAGCCTGGAGAGAAAAAACTCTCGTAGCCATTCAACAGGGGAAGCAGATCTCTTGGCCCCCCTTAACCGGGTTTCCGTAGCAACAATAACATCCAAGTTCCGCGACCTGATATCATTAAGGAAGCGACCTTACTTCCAGCTTGACATCAGGCCACGCACATTTATACAACCAACATAAATGTTAGACATTGCCTACCTTCGCATCAGTGGTTCGACGTTTCATCTCTTCCTTTTCCTGTTTCTTTTTCTTTTCCCAGGGGCTCATGGGTTATTTTCATGCAGACCCTAAAAAATATGTGGAGAAAAATCCATTCTTAGAGGGCCTACGTCATGGAAGAACTCAAAAACTTAATCCATCTGTAATCCTTCCGGCCGATGTTGTAAATGAGAAAGTCTTTGGATGAGTTTTTATCGACACGTTTGGCAGATGGGTTAACTGCCAATAAGGCGGCGAGTTTGCAGAAACGTTAGCATGCCAGGCGAAATGTTTAGTGGTATTTCGTCTGTCTTTACGTTCTGAGTTCAAGTTCCGCCGAGGTCGACTTTGCCTTTCATCCTTTCAGGGTCGATATTTTAAGTACCAGTTACGCACTGGAGTCGATGTAATCGACTTAACCCCTTTGTCTGTCCTCGTTTTTCCCCTCCATGTTTAGCCCCTTGTGGGCAATAAAGAAATAAGATGGGATAACTGCTAAACGGTTTAGGAGTCTATTGTTATTTGCCTTAATGGCCATGCACATGTTTTCTTTTCTTTTTTTTTTTGTAATTACTTTGGAAGGAGTGGTCCATGTTTTTCTTTTTTTTTTTTTTCCACAGTCGACCCCCACCTTTCTGTCATTGGCTTCACTTTCTTCTGTTGTTTCGCACTCCATTGTTAGTTTTGATGTTGTATTCTCTTCTGGTGGTGGCGGTGCCTTCGTATTCTCTTCCAACTCTCCCCTTCTTCTCCTTGTTTTTCCTTAGGTTTACATTCGGACCTAATGTGTCCTTTTGACCCACAGTTAAAACACCTGGTCAATAATACTGATGGGAATATTAAATCTAATAATGTGAATCTCACGCATGGCACCACTAATACTAGGAACGGAACATGGCAGGCCTGTACAAAGTCTCATTCAGACGAGTCCATTATGGTATTTTTATTGTATTCAACATTCTGAAAAAATAATTTTGGAAGACCTTTCACTTTCAGTGAATGAAAAGGTGTTATACAAAATTGATCCCAGCACTTATTTTTTAAACCTGATACTTATTCTATCGGTCTCTTTTTTGCCGAACCGCTAGGTTACGGGGACGCAAACACACCATCACCACCTATCAAGCAGTGGTGGTGACAAGCACAGACAGAAACACACACACACACACACACATATATATATATATATATATATATATATATATATATATATATATATATATATATGTCGCTAGGAGATGGTAGGGGTTCGCTCCCCTACTCTCAGTTTTATCAGATGCAGCTGTATATTGTTAACCAGCAAGAAGAGATGTCCCCTTGAGCTTACAAAATCGAAGTAGAGTCCGCTCGAATGTACAGCCATGTTAAAGTGGCTACGAAAATTACTTATTAGTACAACTACTGCGTTGATCTCTTAGAGAGATTTAAGAACTATATATGACGGGTTTCTATCAGTTTCCGTCTACCAAATCCGCTCTCAGAGCTTTGATCGGCCTAAGGCTATATAACAGAAGAAACTTGTCGAAGGTGCAACGCAGCGAGATTGAACCTTGAACTATGTGGTTGAGAAGAAAAACTTCTTACCACACAGCCACGTCTAATTTACAAATATATCAATTTTTGGGGAAAAAAGAATATAAGACGAAAATGCTTAGAGAGTTTTATCATAGAAAACAAAGGAAATCTGAATCGGTTTTGGTCGTTAAGACGACCTTTTGGTGCGATTTATTTTTACTGTCCGGGCTCC
>NC_142953.1:10271520-10274020 GCF_046866305.1 Octopus bimaculoides
GTCAGAGGGATACCAAAAACGAAGAAACTCTAACTTCAGATTAGCATTAATTAAGATAGAAGCGTTTTTGGATGCCAGATTGTCTGTGATAAAGAAAAGACAAGAAGAACATTAAGCGGTAAAGAAAACAAACAAGAATTTTTTTTCTTTGCTTTCTGTTTGGTTTTGGATGTCTTTTTTTGGGGGGGGCGCGGTTGTATTGTTCTGTGTTCTGTGAGTTCTGTACAAAAAAAAAAACAAAAAAAACAACAACTTTTGCTTCTTTTCCTTGTCACCATTCCTGAAACGAAACAAATCTTCCCCTATTTCCTACGACCCTCTCTTTCTCTCTTTTTCTTCCTCGCACCACCACTACTACCCCCATCACAACCACCACCACTACCATCAGCATCAACCCCACCATCACCTCCACCACCACCACCAACACCACCACCAACACCACCACCAACACCACCACCAACACTACTAGTACGCCTACCAGTAACACCATCGGTAGCGTCGCGTCCACTTAACGGCGGACATTTTGTTTTCGGGGTGGGATATTTTTGTTTCTGTGTTTTTGGGGGGGATTTTTTGTGTGTTTTGTTTTGGTTTTCATTTGTAAATCTGTCGTTGAAAACTGAGCTTTATTTTATATATGAATTGAATTAACACGAAGGAATGGAGTTGTATCTTCGAGAATTCTTTGACGGAAATTAGAAACCTGAAGAACTTAGTAAGTGTTGTGCCAAACAATGTGCGTGTGTATGTGTGTGTAAGTGAATAAAGCTGTGAATGCCTGTGTGTGTGTATGTCAGCGTGTATATATGTGAATGAGTTTTAGTTTACGTATGTGCATGTGCTACTGTGTTCGTATCTGTGTGTGTGTGTGTGTGTGTGTGTGTGTGTGTGTGGAAGGGAGAATTCCTCGCTGTTAATAATATCGTCAAAAGACTTGTGGATTATTAAAAGATATTTCGAAGGTCATCAACAAGAAGTAAAATAAAATAAAAAGCAACAAAAAAAAAATTGCAAAATTACAAAAAGGCAAAAAAAAAAAAATTTAAATTAAACGTCAAAACTTCGTTGAAATTTGAAGAAAGGAGACAAAAGAATTATATTGAAGTCAATCAGAAAGAAGACTTCTTTGGAAGAAATTTGAAAGTTTCCAGCATCAGACAAAATACAAGGCAAACACAAAACAGCAAAGTGTCAAATTCTTTCAATGGCGGGAAAATCGTTCACATATTTCCCATACGAAATAATGTCTCGTGTTGTTGTACCATTGAGTACATGCACTAAGGGTCAATGGGGGATGGCGGACGGGAACGTTTTTAGTACCTTAGGAGTGAATTGTAAATGTATAAGGGTACAAGGAACAGGGGTGGTATATGGGTTGAAAAAAAACTGAATCTTTGATTTTAGCAATTCAGGCTTTAGCTATACAATCACACTAAGAAACATGTAATTATAGTTAACTTCTTAATTATATATCTAACTCCTCATCTATCTATCTATATATATATATATATGACTTCTTCTTTGTGATATAATACTTGGGAAAGAATATATTTGCGGCTAAAGATAGCTTTATACCATCCTGTCTATCAATTATATATCAATGTAATGATGCAACGACTATAAAGCTTGAAACACGTGTACCGCGGAATCCTTTGTGTTCTGTTTTTATTTTTACGTTTTTAATTCATATATATATACATATTATGATTGACCGTTGACTGAACACTATTCAATTTTTTTTCTCCGTGTTTTTCTCCTTGTCTCCGTATTCTTTCTGTTGAAGAGCGTAGCTCGAAACGTCAAAGACTTTCCGTATTCCCGAGCGTCATACTAATATATACTTTTGTTATTTACACCACCTGTCCTCGTCTGTTGTTATTTTTTGTATATTCTCCCATATATATATATATATATATATATATATATATATATATATATATATATATATATATATATATATATATATATATATATATATATATATATATAACTAGCCATCTATCAAATTACCCAGCTAACTAACCATGTATCTATCTATTTACTAAACTATATATCTAACTACTCATCTATCTATCTGTCCTTGAAAACTTGAAGACTTCATGACTCTGAAACCTCCGAATTTTTCGAGATTCTTTGAGAATGTTTGAGATTTTGTGAATTGTTCTGTTCAAGAAACATTTTCTTCGAGAGTTCATTGAAATTTGTGAAGTTTGTAATGCTTAAAAAAAAAAAAGAAGTTGTTTTCTTTAAGAAATTGTTTCTTTAATCGGTTCTTTTTTTTATTATTTCTTAAAAAAGGAAAGAAAAATTCTAAAAACACTTTTTTACCTTTTCTTTAGTTCTTCTTTTAACTTCTTTTAACTTATCAGTAACAGAATTTCATCCTCCTCCTTTACTTTCCTCACCTCTCCTCCTAACAGCGTTACCTTGTATTTCATATCATAAGGTATTCAACCAATTTTAAGCAACATTTCGAAAATTTATGGTTACTCAGAACCAA
>NC_142953.1:10278118-10298118 GCF_046866305.1 Octopus bimaculoides
TTCCATCTACCAAATAATCCAGTTTGGTCGACTCGGGGCTATAGTAGAAGACACCCAAGTTGCCATGCAGTGGAACTGAACCTGGAACCATGTAGTTGGGAAGCAAACGTCTTGCCACTGACCCACTCCTGCATACGACCCATTTTGCAAACAATCTGTACATTGATTTTATTTCCCTTTTTGGGTGTAGTTTCTTTTGTAAGCATTGGTGTATCGTGCCTATAGCAGTCGTTGTAATACTGCATTGTTTTATTACACTTTCTGAACCGTGTATTTAGTATGCTCTATGTGTAGGACACTTAGCAATATTGTATATAATGTCTTTAGTAAACATTGGTGTAGTACCAATAATAAACACTGTCTAGTATTCTAGTAATTACGTAGAGTGCCTTTAACAAACCATGTGTTCAGTTAATTGAGTAAATGTGTTGAGAACGATTACTAAACTCTTTACTCTTTCAGTCTTTTTGACTGTGGCCATGCTGGAGCACCGTCTTTAATCGAGCAAATCGACCCCAGGACTTATTCTTTGGAAGCCTAGTACTTATTCTATCAGTCTGTTTTGTCGAACCGCTAAGTTACGGGGACGTAAACACACCAGCATCGGTTGTCAAGCGATGTTGGGGGGGGGGACAAACACAGACGCACAAACATATACACACATACATACATACATATATATATATATATATATATATATATATATATATATATATATATATACATATATACGACGGGCTTCTTTCAGTTTCCGTCTACCAAATTCACTCACAAGGCTTTGGTCGGCCCGAGGCTATAGTAGAAGACACTTGCTCAAGATGCCACGCAGTGGGACTGAACCCAGAACCATGTGGTTGGCAAGCGAGCTACTTACCACACGGCCACTCCTAAGCCTATACGTTGAGGATTTTTGTAAACTTTCCACAGAGCCTTTGGTAAACATTGTTTAAAGCAGTGGTCCCCAATCATTTTTATCTATGGACCCTATATTATTCTGGTGGACCCGCCTCAACAACCGTTTGATATTTAAAAACTAGATTTATAGATACTTCTTTCAAAATTCTAATTTTTTTGATCACACATTCACTTGTAATCGGCTGAACTATGTAAAACGCCAAAGAAAGAAACCTAGCCGTTTCCTGCAATAAATATATCTGAAGTAAAAAATTTTTATGGACTCATAAAATACTACTGTGGACCCACAAGCAAAAGAATAGGCGCAGGCGAGGACGTGCAAGAAGCATGCTTCCCAACTACAAGTTTCTGGGTTCAGTTCCACTCTGTGGCACCTTGGGCAAATGTCTTCCACTGTAGCCTCGGGCCGACTGAATCTTGTGAGTGGATTTAGCAGACAGAATCTGAAACCCGTCATATATATATACATATATATATATATATATATATATATATATATATATATATATATATATATATATATACGTGTGTGTGTGTGTGTGTGTGTGTGTGTGTGTGTGTGTGTGTGCGCGCGCGCGCGCACGCGTGTCTTTGTATCAATATTTATCCCACATCACCGCTTGACAACCGGTACTGGAATTCGTTTAGGAACAAATTCCAATGCATTTTCAAATTCTTTTTTCTATATTTATACTGTGTGGAATAAACAACTTTGTTTATATATACATATACTTTTATTTTTTATCAAAGCTGTAAATACTATTTTTTTCCACCTTGTTTTGCTTTTATGTATTTATGCACGTATGTATGTATGTATGTATGTATACATATATATATATATATATATATATATATATATATATATATATATATACAGTGTAGATTTAAACACATAAGAGGTATCCATCATAGGATTCCCTCACTATTTATATGAATAATATATAGTCTTTGGACTAAATTTTTCCACGCTAGGCCACTGGTAGTAGAAATTTCTAATATTTCTAATTGCCCTTCGATATTATTCATTATATATATATATATATATATATATATATATATATATATATATATATATGTAAATGTGCGTGTGCACATACCTTTGTGTCTGCGTTTGTCCACTACAACCGTTTGACAACCGCTGTTGGTGTGTTTAGGTCTCCGTAACTTAACGGTTCGGCAAAAGACCCGAAAGAATAAGTACCAGGCTTAGCAAAAAAAATCAAATAAAAAATTAGTGCTGGGATCCATCATTTTTCAAGTTGGTGCCCCAGTATGGACGCAGTCTAATGAATGAAACAAGTAAAAAGATCAGAGGTAAAGATTATGTTTGTTGTAAATATCTCTAGTATCTAGTAAACATCGTGTGTAGTGTTTAGTAGACATTGTATGTTGTTCCAATTGTACAAACTATAGCGTATTAGGAATCATTGTGTATCTAATGTCAATAGTAAGCATTGGCTAATGGTTTTGATAAACATTTTAAAAACTATTATTCATAAAGTTTGTGAGTAATGCGTGATGTAAAAGCAGTGTGTGGAATGGAATATCTTTATTATTGTCGAGTGAACCGTAAATCCTCGAGTATAGTCCGCCCTTGAGTATAATACACAGGGGATTTTTAGGGATCTCTACCTCTGAAAAACCTAAACCTTGTGTATAATACGCACCCCTTTTCTAACTTGAGTCAAGGAGGTCTATATAACGTCCTTGGTTTGTAAACATATATACGGTAACGTCCTTTATTATTATTGTATATATAACATAATGCAAACGTGTAGCTTTTTTGTGCACTTTGTTTGCAGAAAATAAAGAAATAACAGTAATAACGTCAGTGAAAAATAAATATTAAATAAATTGCCTTTACATATTTATCACTATCAGTTACAAGCCCGACATCACAAAATGCGTCTGAATAAACATTGCCGGGGAGCAAATAGAGACTCGGACATTGCTTAGAAAATATTTTTCATTTTTAATCTCGTATGTAGTACGCACTAGGGATTTTGACCTTTAAATTTTGGAAAAAAAAAATGCGGATTATACTCGAGGATTTACGGTATATAGTGTAAAATGTATGTAGTGTCGTCAGTAAACATTTGCAGGGTTTTTGGTAAACATCTCATGTGGTATGTCCAAAGAAAATGGTTTGTTGAGTGTGAAGTGAGTCAAATCATTTGTAGTAAATAAACAGTTAGCTATGTAGTAAGAAGTTTGTTTCCCAACCACATGGTTCCGGGTTCAGTTCCGCCTTGTTGCACCTTGAGCAAGTGTCTTCTACTATAGCCCCGGATCGTCCAAAGTCTTGTGAGTGGATCTGGTGGACGGAAACTCAAAGAAGCCCGTTGTGTATATATGTTGTGCGTGTGAATGTATGTGTGTGGTTTGTTGAGTGTGGAGTGAATATATCATAGTAAACGGTTGTGTGGTAAGAAGTTTGCTTCCCAACCACATGGTTCCGGGTTCAGTCCTACCCTGTGGCACTTTGGGCAAGTGTTTTCTACTATAGCCGCAGGCCAATGTCGAAATGATCGCAAAGCAACTTGAAATGAAGCGTTTTTTTTTTTTTCTGTTCGAGAACACAGCACACTGCTCGATCCGGAAATCGAAAGCATGATCTTATGACTGTGAGTGTAACACTCTAACCACTCGGTCATGTGTTTTGTGGTCTACACAAGATTATATAGTGTAGTCAAAATTTACATATTATGTATTGTACATCATAAACACAGTGTGTTTGCATGTGGTAACATGATTTGTGTACTGCAACATAGAAGCATGATTCAGGGCCCCTGAATCATATATAACATCGAGAGGACATCAGACGTCGAGTACTACTAGTAGTAGTGGTCGCAGCAGCAGCAATGACAGTCATGGTGGTGGCAGTAGAAATAATAATAGTAGTGGTTGTGGTGTTAGTGGTGGTAGTAATAGTAGAAGTAGTAGCTGTTGTTTAACTCCAGGCCAACTCTGATCGAGCAGATCTATAATCGAAATCATTCTAAGTCCCGAGACTAACACATCTTCTTTTTTTCCTTATTTTTCCTTCTTTCGTTTTCTTTTTTCTTTTGAGGCACCGTGTATCTAAGACTATATTATTCAATGTATTCTTGCTTAATCATTTTTGTTTTGTCTTTTGAATTGGAAAGATCTGATATAAGGGAAATTCGGCTACTATGTCTAACATCTCGTACGACCATGAATGACCCTTGCTCCTTTGTTGGTAGAACATTGAAGACGTAAACACAGGGAGCAATAAGATGAAAAAGAAAGAAAAAAAAAAGATTTAGATATGTCTTACCTCTCTGTCCAATAGGTGTAAGGCATGGCGTTGAAGGACGGCTCGGTTTGTTGTTGTGGGGTGAAAGCAAAGGGTGACATGGGCGACGTGGCAGCTGTCGCTGGGGAATAGTCATTTAGCTGTGGGTAATTGGTCGGCGGTTGGGCAATGCGCATGCCCGACATGCTTGACGGCATGGCTGCCGTCGGGTAGGCTCCAAATGTGGATGGCACGCGCTGGCAGGAGCTGTAACTCATCTGAGACATGTGACCCATGCCGGCGGCATTGGAGGACGGGTTCAAGGTCCAGGGGGGGTACTGATGTGAATACTGGTGTGCGTAGGACGGCGAGAAGTAGTTCTTGGTCAGTGCGAACTGATTGAACGTGCAAGAGTCTGCGAAAAGGGGTTTGTGAAGAGAGATGGTAGTCCTGTACGGCCGTTTCATGCGCCGACGTCGTCTGTAGTTACCCTTCTCGAACATTCCTTCGTAAGCCGGGTCCACTGTCCAATAGTTGCCCTTGCGTTCTCCACCGCCTTCTCGGGGCACTTTCACAAAGCATTCGTTCAAACTGAGGTTATGCCGAATGCTGTTCTGCCACCCTTTCTTGTTTTTTTCGTAATACGGAAATTTGTTGACTATATACTGGTAGATACCACTCAGAGTCAAACGTTTTTCGCTTGACTCCTTGATGGCCATTGCAATAAGGGCCACGTACGAATACGGAGGTTTTTGATTAGGGTCCAATTCTTTGTTATTACTGTTGTTATTATTGCTGTTGCTGCTGTTGTTGTTGTTGTTGTTGTTGTTGGTGGTGGTGGTGTTAGTGTTGGTGTTACTGCTGCTGCTGTTGTTGTTGTTGTTATTATTCGTAGAGTTACTATTATGGTTGTTGTGATTGTTGTTGTTGTTGCTACCGCTTCTGCTTCGATATTGATTATTATTGTTGCTGTGATTAGTTGAAGCTGAGCTCACTGAAATATTACTGGTATTAGTAGTAGCAGTAGGAGTACTAGAAACAGTGTTACTACTGCTGCTACTACTGGTATTGTTGTTGTTGTTGTTGTTATGGGTTGTCGAAGGTATATTTCCATTGCAGATACCGTTGGTGAGGGTGGACAAGGCACCGACCTCGCTGTTTCCCAGCAGGGCCGACGCCGATGTCAGTGTACTCCCGCGAAGCTCCAGCACGCCGCTGCTGCCCACCTCTCCGAGAGAGGCCACGGCAGTGGCACCCGTGTGAAGGCGGGGTGAGTGTGGGTGCGACGACGAGCGAAGACGCGAATGATGGAAATGGAGGTGGGAGGCGGGAAGTGGCGCGGGGGTGGAAGGAGGAGGAAGACTGTGTTGTTGTTGTTGTTGTTGTTGCTGTTGTTGTTGCTGTTGTTGTTGTTGTTGGTGGTGGTGTTGGGATTGTTGTTGCTGGTGATGGTGCTGTTGATGAGGATGATGATGTGGGAGAGGAGGAAGGGATGGTAGATTTGGCGGCGGCGGTGGGAGGGAAGAGAGAGGAGTTGGAGGTGTGGCGGGAATTGGATGAACGGGGATCACAGGAGAATGTTGATGTTGGTTTTGTTGGTGGTGATGTTGTTGGTGTTGTTGTTGCTGTTGTTGGTGTTGGCTGTGGTGGCGATGTATCTGTTGCTGCTGCTGCTGCTGCTGCTGCTGGTGGTGATGATTGTGATTATGATTGTGATGATGATGTTGGAGTGGATGAATAGAAGGAGAAGAGGAGAGCAACGATTGGCCGAGCGGAGGGGACGAACCCTCTTCCTTTTTGATTTCCATTTTGATGTGTAGTTTACCAGGATCTGCACCCAGCAGGCCGTTGCTAAGAGAATGCGGGCCTGACGACCCTGACAACGGCGATGACGACGACGATGACGACGACGACGACGACGACGACAACGAAGACGATGACGATAAAGACACCGCTGAAGATGCTAATGATGCTGCTGTTGACGATGCTGCTGCGGCTGATGATGACAATGTCGATGACGACGACGATGGTGCGGCGGCTGTGGCTGCGGCTGTGGCGGCGGCTGTGGCAGCAACGGCAGCGGCGTCCATTAAACCAGAAAGTTCGGCTGTGAATCGAGCGTGATAGAGTGTGTTGTCTAAGCCGACGCCAGCACTGGAGGCGACCACACCCAGAAACACATCTGCTTTTGGAGCTTCTAGAAGAGGCATGTTCCTCCTTTCTTTCCTTCTTTGTTTTTCTTTTCACTTCCCCTCCTCCTCCCCTCGTTCTTCTCTCACCCACCTCTCTCTCTATCTCTTTCTCTCTTTCTCTCTCTATTGCTCCTTTATTATTATTATTATTATTGTTGTTGTTGTTGCTGTAATCCTTTCTAATTCTGGTTTTCTTGTCCAGCTTCTGTCTTTCTAGCAATTCTGAAATAGATATTGGGAAAAAGAAATATCAACGCGATATAATAATAATAATAATAATAATAATAATAACAATAATAATAACAATAATGATAATAATAATAATAGCGATAATAATAATAATAATGATAATAATAATGATAATAATAATAATAACAATAATGTACATGGAACAAATAGGGGCTGCAATAAGGGTGGAGCACTTGCAGAAAACAGTACTGCTTGGAACCGCTGGAATACTCTGGAAGGTGCTCGAAAAATACGAGGTGTTACCTTAGTTCACTGGTAGTGAACAGCTGACACCGTAGCACATCTCCGGTGTTAGAAGCTGTGCAAATAATAATAATAATAATAATAATAATAATAATAATAATAATAATAATAATAATAATAATGAGCAAATATAAAGATCTTGAAATAGAAATTAGCAAAATGTGGAATCTGAAGACGAAAACAATACCTATTGTCATAGGTGCCCTGGGAATGACAGCGAAATGGGCTGATTACTACCTAGCTCAGATACCAGGAAACCCCAAAATGGCTGAAGTTCAAAAGATAGTGCTCATGGGAACTGCCCATATCCTACGTAAAATACTGTCTATGTGATCTCAAATTTTAAAACAAACACATAATTTTCTTATGGTTTCTTAAACATTCACTAGAACAAAACTGTACAAATCCAAATATATGGTACCCTAGGCATAACACCTAGATGAACTTCTAACTTGTTGTCTCTTGAGGTCTCTGGGTGAGACTTGGATCCAACTTGTACAAATGCAAAACAAAAGTCAAACATAAAATAATAATAACAACAATGGTGGTTTCAAATTTTGACGCAAGGACAGCAGTTTTAGGAGGAGGGGATGAGTCGATGTAATCAACCCCAGTGTTCAATCTCTCGAGGTCAGCAGCAGCAACAATAACAAAAACAACAACAATAACAATAATAGTAATAATATTGATAATTATTATTAAAGTCGAATACCTTCTCTCAGTTATATTCCTCCAGGAATATAGACTCAATTGGTTACACCAATTTCACCCATCACTTCCACCTTTGATACAATTTACTGGCGGTAAGTTTTCCCCCACCCCCATCCCTTCACTCTAACCTTTCTATTTAAATCAGTGGTTCTGAACCATTTTATTTTTACTATGGACCCCTTTGGTTCCTATTTAACTCTACTGGCCCCTCATAGCCATTCGATGTTTAAAAAAAATCCTATTAAATTTTTTATATCAAATATTATTAGGAATCCTATAAAAAAAATTTGTTAAAAATATTTTGTGTGGCACTTTGGGCCGACCACAAAGCCTTGTGAGTGGATTTGAAACATTGAAACTGAAAGAAGCTTGTCGCATATATATATATATATATATATATATATATATATATATATATGTGTGTGTGTGTGTGTGTGTTTGTCCCCACCATTGCTAGACAATCGGTGTTGGTTTGTTTAAGTTCTCGTAACTTAGCGGTTCGGCAAAAAGAGACCGATGGAATAAGTACCAGGCTTAAAATGAAAGATTCGTTTGAGTAAAAACTCTTCAAAGCGGTATCCCAGAATGGCCGCAGTCTTATGACGGAAACAAATAAAAAAAAAGAAGGGGTGTTGTAGTAGTAGTACAAGCAGTTTGTTGCTCATAAATTTTAACAGAAAACCCCGGTTGAGAACCATTGATTTAGAGTGTACTTGAAGAGGCTGTCCTGAGGGGTTCTGTCCTGAAAGGTTTTATCCTGAGGGTTTTTTTTGTCCTGAGAGGTTTTGTTTTTGTCTCGAAAAGTTTTGTCCAAAGAGGTTTTGTCCTGAGAGCTATTGTCCTAAGAGGTTTTATCCTGAGAGGTCTTATCCTGAGAGGTCTTGTCCCAAGAGGTCTTGTCCCAAGAGGTTTTGTCCAGAGAGGTATTGTCCTGAGGGGTTTTATCCTGAGAGGTCTTGTCCTGAGAGGTCTTGTCCTGAGAGGTATTGTCCTGAGAGGTCTTGTCCCAAGAGGTTTTGTCCAGAGAGGTTTTGTCCCAAGAGGAAAAATATATTTTCAAATATTTTAATCACGTCCACCATACAACTTCCTTCATTATCTGGAGCAAGTCGCGTCCCCAAGGCTTTGGTTGACCCGAGGCTAAAGTAGAAGATACTTGCCCAAGGTTCCACGCAGTGGACCGAACCCACAACGATGTTGTTAGGAAGCATGCTTCTTACCACACAGCTACGCCTGCACCTATAAAAGCTATTACTTGCATCGGCCAGCAGTCGAACCCGGATCACCTGCTTGGAAGGCAACAATATACTCCTTTTCAATGGAAAAAAAAACTACCTCCAAATTCGAGGTACAGCTATGGGGACATATAACCCCCCCACCCATATATATATATATATATATATATAGCAATCCATCGATATTGGGAAAGTGAAACTATTTGTTCGGCAAGTTCCAAACAAATATATACATTTCGCCACACATCCATATATAAATGTGTGTGTGTATATATATATATATATATATATATATATATATATATATATACACTCACACACACACACACACACCCACCCACACACCAGTGGGAGCTGAAATGTTACTGGCTTTGGGTGAAAGAAAATACTGGAGGATCCGTTAATTATGATTTTATTCAACATATTCCCCTCTCAGATTCACACACTTATTGTAGCGGTCCCTCGGTTTTTCTAATCCCTGTAAAAGAACTCGGAAGGTTGGGTCTCCGATCAAGCCTTTCGCGACACCCTTAGAATCAGAAACTTTCCAGCAACCCCTCGTATATATACAGACACACATACACACACTCACTCACGCACACACACACGCACAGAGAGGCTTAGGTATATTATACGTACACACACATATATATATATGTATATATTATATACATTATATATATATATATATATTATATATATATTATGTACATAATATATATATGTATATATTATATACATTATATATATATATATATATTATATATATATTATGTACATAATATATATATGTATATATTATATACATTATATATATATATATATATTATATATATATTATGTACATAATATATATATGTATATATTATATACATTATATATATATATATATATTATATATATATTATGTACATAATATATATATGTATATATTATATACATTATATATATATATATATATATTATATATATATTATGTACATAATATATATATGTATATATTATATACATTATATATATATATATATATTATATATATTATGTACATAATATATCTATGTATATATTCAATACATTATATATATATATATATATATGTGTGTGTACTATTTTTATATATTAGTTTACAGGTGCGCACTTTTATTAGCTTATGAATGGCACGAATAACTCCAAACCGAATAAAAAAATAAAAATATCAACGAATAAAAGGCGGGATTATTTATATATAAATATTTGTTTAAAATAATAGTTGATTGTTACAGAGGTATTGTTGTTTCATTCCTATGAGGTCATCGTTATGAACTCGTAGGAGTGATACAAACAACCCTTGTGTTTTATATACATATACACACATACACGCATACACATACAAATATGTATGGATGGATATATGTATATATACACGTGGATGTATATATATCTTTTATCTTTTACTTGTTTTAGTTATTAGACTGCGGCCACATGCTGGGACGCTACCATGAAGACCTTTTTAGTCGAAAGAATCGAACCCTGTACTTACTTTTTAAAAAGAATTTCATAATATATATGCGTGTGTGTGTGTATGTATATATATGCATATATAAACGTACATATATATATATATATATATATATATATATATATATACAATTAAACCTTGGGAGAGGCATTATGAAGAGATTGCAAGAGTGCAATGAATTATTTATCAAAAAACTATATAAATTAATAAAGGACTGAACCAGTGCGTGTGTGTATTACCAGCATAATGCCTCTCTCAAGGTTTAATTGTATTTCTTTCTACACACGTATCCACATCAAGAATCTTACACATACGAAATATATATATATATATATATATATATATATATATATATATGTTTGTTTGCATGTATGTATGTATATATATGTGTATATGTATAAAAAGCTTTGATGACTCTGATAGGTTTCGGGTAGTATAGGTCCAGGCAATGTCTAACTCAATGCCGTCACCTGGTGAAGTCTTTTAGTCATATATGGGGCACCATAGCCCACACTAGTAAAGAGTTATTATTGTTGGAGACATATCCGGGTGTAGAAGGTAGGCCCGGGATTTTTTGAAGAAATTTGTCCAGTGAACATTTGAATTTTATGGGATCCGTTTCCATTTTGACGTATTTTGGTATGGTATTAAAGAGAGCTCGACCGGTTGAGGTAAAGTAATTGTGACGTAATGTTGCTATGTGTACCGAGTTCGATTTTTGTAGTGGGTGGATAGCATGGGGGCCAAGTCTTGGATGGATTTTAAAATTGATGCCAGCATCATTTGTGCAATATTGATGGAATATTTTTCACATAATACAAATGATGTAGCGCACCTGGCGGCGTTGGAGAGGGTAATCCTTCAAAGGGGTTTTGATCACCTGAGAACTAAACCCCCGAATTTTGTGTGTGTGTGTGTGTGTGTGTGTGTTTGCATATATATATAATAAATAGTAAATAACATATATATATATACACACATGCATATATGGGTACAGGACGTCACCAACGGTGAAAATAACATGAAATACGTAAACAAACGAGTTAAATATGTAAACAACGAGAAAATGGAAAACAGGACAAGTAAACACACAGAAACGACCCTTCATCAGTTGTCGGCTGTTAATTACTCCGTGTGTGTGTATGTATTTGTGTATGTTTCTATCTGTCTGTCTGTCTGTTTGTCTGTTTGTCTGTCTGTCTGTCTATCTATCTATTTGTGTATGTATGTATAAAGCAGAAGCTTAAATGGCAGAAAGTTGGGAGGTGAATGAGAAAACAAAGCCAGAATTTATAGAAAAGTTAGAATCTAATCTAAAAACGAGTGAGATTGAAGAAGTTATACCGAAATGATGGCAAGGAAAGCTTTAACGTGTCCAAAGCTTGAAAATACTGATCAGAATTGAATAGAAAAAGAAAATGCATTGCGACAGGAGGGCTGAAAGCCGAAAAGAAGAGCTAAAAGCGGAAAAGAAGGGCCCAGAATAGAAACTGAAGGATTCGCGATTGTGGTATTAAGTCAAATGCTTTTTAATCAAGACTAACTAAAGCATGTAATGAAGCAGAGCAGATGAAGTAACTGCAGTATGAGGAGAAATAACAAAGAGGCAATTAATGCCATTATTCTATGACTGTCAAGTTTAAATCCAGAAGGATAACATTCACGAACATGGCAGAGTTGGGATTTCAATACACTGTGTATTATACAAGCATTATGAAATGTCTATCGAAAAGAGGTTGGATAAACATGCATCAGAAAATGTCCTGGTGAAAGATAAAGCAGTCATACTACGAAATATTCTAATACACACACAAGGAAATAAAAGCTAATTGCCATATATTGTTATCAAGGACGATTAATAAAAAGGATTTGACTCAATGATCTGGTCGCAGTAGTGCTATGAAAGCATTCAATAAAATAACACTAATAAATAATAATAATAATAATAATATAATAATAATGATGATGATGATAATGGTCACACCCGTCGATTTCGATCTACAAGAGTTTGAGGGAGAGGATTTTTAAAAAAATGCTTCAAAATAAAAGCAGCTGAATCTATTTGCGATGGATGCGTGAGTGTAATTCGAGTCTAGGTGTGGATTTTGCAATGAAGTCACAAAGAGGACACAAATGATGTAGATTTTGCCTGGGATTGGACGAATGTGTCTGTTGATTGCAGGATATAATTCTTTTATATAATAACAATAATAATGATGATATAAAAAAATAATGATTTCAAATTTTTGCCACAAGTGCAGCTTGGGGAAGAGGATTAAATGGATCCCATCAATCCCAGTGCGTAACTGCTACTTATTTAATCGAGCCCGAAAGGATGAAAGGCAAAGTCGAGCTCGGCGGAATTTGAACTCAGAACATGAGGACGGACGAAATGCAGTTAAATATTTTGTCCGGCGCACTAACGATTCTGCCAGCTCGTCGCTTTAATGATACTAATAATGATGATGATTTCCTTATTAACCACAAGGGTTTACATTAAGAAAAACCATTATGGACAGTACAGGACGAAACAAAAAAATGTGTGTGTGTGTATGTATGTGTGTGTGTGTGTTGTGAGGGGTTTTGCGTGTAAACAAGACCAGCAATTTTTTAAAAAATCAACAATGTGTGATTCTCAATAGGGTGGCGACGTTCGAGGGCTTTTCAAGGAAAAACCCCATAAAAAAAGGCTATGGGTACCCTGACTTTTGGGGCGGGTGCCTTTTTACCTTTCCTTTTTTCTTTTCAACTACAGGCGTATGCTCAGGATTGGCCCGTTCACCTGCACGATTCTCGCCACTTTCATCCACCTTTCAGCAAATTGGCTAGAAGACAACGCTTCCCTCTCTACCTTTATTTTCCCTTTCAAGTGAAACTGGAAGATAATAATAATAATAATAATAATAATAATAATAATCCTTTCTACTAAAGGCACAAGGCCTGAAGTTTTGGGAGAGGGGACTATTCGATTATATTGACCTCCAGTGTTTCACTGGTACTTACTTTATAATAATTTTTAAAAAAATAAAATAAAAATAATAATAATAGTAATAATTCTTTCTGCTATGGGCACAACGCTTGAAATTTGGGGGAGGGGGGCCAGTCGATTAGATCGACCCCACAGTACGCAACTGGTACTTAATTTATCGACCCCGAAAGGATGAAAGGCAAAGTCGACCTCGGCAGAATCTGAACTCAGAACGTAAAGTAAAGACAGACAAAATACCGCTAAGCATTTAGCCCGATGTGCTAACGGTTCTGCCAACTCGCCGCTTTAATAATAATAATAATAATAATAATTGTAGTAGTAGTAGTAGTAGTAGTAGTAGTAGTAATAATAATAATAATTGTAGTAGTAGTAGTAATAATAATAATAATAATTTCTTTATTAACCACTGAGTTTTCATATAAAAGTTTAGGGATAGTACAGGACAATACAGAACGAGAGGGATTGGAATGTGTACATGAAGAAAAACAATTACAACAAAATCCCTAAAAGAAGGAAACTTCCAATAATAATAATAATAATAGGAAAATAGCGATATGGTGACTTACATAGAGTTTTTCTGGCAGAGCATGATGAAGCAGAACGTGTGACGGTGGCCACTAAGGTGGACTGAATTCAACATGAAGTCTAGAACACAGAAAGGAGAGGAGGGAGGGAGGGTGTTAGAGATGGAGGAGGTTGGTGGGCGGGGGGGGGGGGCAACACGGATATATTTCAACTGGTGACAGAGTGGGCCTGCGCGGAGAGGTGGAAGAATTGATATTTGTGAGTGGGATGACAAAAGGGGGGGAAGGTGTTAGTGGGCGTTCTACCTCAATTTTGCAAATGTGACTGTGCTGTGTATGTGTATATGTGTATATGTGTTTGCTTGCACATACTTGTGTGTGTGTGTGTGTGTGTTTGTGTGTGTTGTGTGTATATGTGTTGTGAAGGCTAGGCCTTCTCTATTGCAGTTAGGAAGATATCTAAGAAACGTGTATGCATGTATGCGTGTGTATACATATGGATGCGTGTATGTATGTCTTTATGTGTGTGTAAGCGTAAATTACATTTTTATATATAAAATTATGCACGTAAAATACATATATATATTAAGCATATAAATAATATAAATTGTATGTGTGTGTGTATTTATACATGCGTATAAATATTATTTATAAATCATATATGTAAATTATATGTATGTGTATATATTTATAGATGCTTATATGTAAACACACACACCCACACATGTATACTCAGAAGTCAAACACGTGTAGTAATAAACAAACGGGCGGAAAAACATACTAAATACATTGAATGCAGAGACGAATGGAGAACAAACTCACACAGGTCACCTCATCAGTTATCGGCCAAGGTGTCGGGCGTAATTTCGTTCTATTATCGATAATATTGCATCCTCCCAGGAGGAAACCAACAAGAGGACTTGCTGGAATATATATATATATCCGTTTTCTCGTTTTTTTTTTTTTTATCTGTGTTGCCGTACACATTCGCTTGTTTTCTTCCAAACATTTAACGCTCTTAGCTTAGATTTTTGGGGCCTACCAATTTTGAACAGTCTCAAGTGTAACAGACCGAAACTGTAATGATAAATGGAAGCTTGACTGATGAATAGCGGGACGAATGATCCGTCCTGGTTTTTCCTGTCCGTCTTTGTATCGTCTATCGGTCCATATTTTTTTTGTTGTCGTCCGTTACGTTCTTATTCCGTATATATATATATATATATATATATATATATTTATATACTATAATGGTGAAGGCTGTTTATTAATTAAGTATGAAACAATTACTAAAATTGCTAAAAGAAAGCAATATCAGATGCTTGACTGTTTGGAAATATTTTTATAAATTCATGTTCTAAGAAATTGCCTATAATTTCGATTTCGGAAGTTTATTGAAATTTTTTAAAGTCCAAATTCTTGCAAATTTAAATATTCATTGCATTCACTGCGGAGTAGATTTTAATGTTTAATAAGAAACACTATTAATTCGTTGCTGGCAACATTTTGCGTTTTTATTTGCTACAGTCTCTCATTCTCGTTCGCCTCTATTTTCATTAATGATAATTTAATAATAGCTTTATAACTTTGATACGAGACAAAATTTCAAGTATATAATCAGTTTCCGGAGTTCGTTAAATGAATTTTTTTTTAAATACCGGTATAATTTCTAAATGATTTTATGTTGAATGAATGCATGCTATTACACAAAATAGTAGTATAATTTTAATACGAAGCACAATTTCCAGAATATTATCAGTTTCCGGAGTTTGTAAGACGAATATTTTTGATAAAATGAAAATTCTTTAATATACCGATATAATTTGTTTTTAATAAAGTATTGATTTTATTGGTATGGCTACTTGGAACGCTATAAGCCTTACAATAATAACTATGTTATCGCTGCTATTTCTAGCACGCTAAACAAGATAGTTTTTAACGAGCTTTCATTCATATATAATATGCGACTGAAAAAGAAAATTTAGCAGGAAAGGCAAAACAGCAGAGAGAAGGACGGGCAACTGAATCAGATGAAACCAGGGCAAAGTCACTGAAAAAGATGCCTGAATATGCACGGAGACGTAGACATGATTCTGTTTCCGCTAGACATGACCGACTGGTTTAGGTATCTGGAGAGGAAAATATTCTACTTCAAAATAATGGCATCAGACCACAAATTGTTGATGCAACACTAAAGAGATCTTTTCTTTGCTATCATGTGGAAGTAGTGGAGTTGACAACCAATCTAAGACTTCTTACAGAAGGTCATTCTGATGAAAGAGAGTTTGCTAATTACATTCTTGATGAAGGAAATGGTAACATTTCTATTGAACATATATATATACAAAGAGAGAGAGAGAGAGAGAGAGACGGAGAAGAAATAGAACGAGGTAGATAGACATGCATATGTGTGTGTGTGTGTGTGTGTGTGTGTGTGTGTACGCACACGCACACAAATATGTTTATACATACATATATACATACCGCCCTCCCCACCAATATATGAGACTGGAAAAAGGAATGTTATTGTTAATGTCACAGCCACTAATTCGCTGTCGAAAATTATTATTATTATTATTATTATTATTATTATTTTGATTGATGGATTGTAACGTCAATAAAAATGATTTCTAACATTAGATCAAGGCCAGCCAATTTGAGAGCGGGGTTTAACGGATGATACGATGATTCTAGTATTTTTTGGCCATGCTGAGTCGCACGAAGCACCGTCGAATAATATATATATATATATGCATGAACAATAACATTCAACAAGTTCGTGACACACCCGGACACGCCTGTATCGGAACCTTATGCTATCAACTCCGGAAAGATTAAATACAATGATGGAATGTGTCCCCCAAACAATACAAATACCGGAACAAACATTGCAATTATAGTGGAAGGATGAAAGGCAAAGTTAACCCAACTGGGATTTAGAGTTGGAACGCTAGGACGAAAAGGCGCAGAGCATCTTGTCCAATGCTCTAACGATTCTGCCAATCTACTGATTTTTTACTCGCAGATACCAGGAGACCGACACTACATACAAAGCAGAAGTGTCCGCTCCAAGACGTGGTCCGTGATTCATAGTTATGCGCATGGTCTAAACTGGTATTTATGATTTTTCTGAGACAAAATCAGGGTCGTAAATTTTTAGGGGTGGGGTACATTCAATTACATGGAATCCAATACGTAGTTGCGACTGTACTTTGCTGGCCCATAAAAATTGCTCAGGAATGGCAGCGATAGGATTAATAGTAATAACAATTGTTGTTTGACCTTGACTGGTTGAGCATATCACTTGGTGGCTGACGATATGTGCATCTCTGATCACGAGCAGAAGTAGTGGTGGAGCATCATAGGGGAAGACATGGGTGTTTCGTTCAACTTCCTTAAACAAACCTTATTCAAGGACATTTTGAGCGAGATGGGCTACTCGACCAGAAGAAAATTCTAACTGGGCTCCACCTGCAAGGACGTGCGCTGTATGCCTTGATGTGAGATTACCATGTCGCACGCACACATGGCTGTGAAGCATGTGCCCGCTGTAGCCTTATCAGACAGGTAGTCATGATGGGTATACTGGGCTTCGTATGATTTAACCCAGTGTCACTTGGATGGCATGCACTCAATAGTAACAATAATAATAATGATTTCATTTACTTGCCAACATGGCAAAGATGAAGGGGACAATACGAAGACACATAAAGTGAGAGGGTTTACATATAATGAAATGCAGTAAACAAATATAAAGTATGCACGGTATACAACGAAAAGGAAGCAACGTATACATTATTTCAATATTTCAATAAATTCGCCATGAACGGCGTTACATAGAGGGGACAAACAAAGACAGACAGACAGACATAAAGTAGCTGCGGGCTGGACATGGACATTAATGAGATGAGGGTGATAAGGATGAAACAAATAATGAGAGAGGCACCACCGCCCGCCGACTGATAACCCTTCGAAAACATTGTTCTTTTTTTTTTTTTTTTACCTTTCAAAAAAAAACACTTATAAGGTTGCAAACCTCTTACATATCAATATTACAATTTTTACACAATTTCAATATTTTAAAGATTCACAATTTTCATCACTCCATCCCTCCGCAAGCAGATACGCTGCCCCTGCCAAACAAGTGTTTATTGTTAGGCTTGAATTTGCGGAGAGGAAGAAGAAGTCTTTTTGGTTACATTTTTCTATGACTTTTGTCATCATGTTGTCATTTATAACCTCCGCACCCACCTGCTGAGGCCATGTGGAACTACTCGCACACTCCGAGTAGTTCCTATCTTGGCCGCATTCGCGGTCCAAGAATTCTTATTTCTTTATTGCCCACAAGGGGCTAAACATAGAGGGGACAAACAAGGACAGACAAAGGGATTAAGTCGATTACATCGACCCCAGTGCGTAACTGGTACTTAATTTATCGACCCCGGAAGGATGAAAGGCAAAGTCGACCTCGGCGGAATTTGAACTCAGAACGTAACGACAGACGAAATACCGCTAAGCATTTCGCCCGGCGTGCTAACGTTTCTGCCAGCTCACCGCGGTCCAAGAATTCATTCACGTATACAATGGTTAAAAAAACGTTGGTGGAGGAAGAGGTTGATAGAGATGTCGGCCTCCTGATACAGGATGACCTCTAGGGATAATCGAGCAACCCCAGCATCCGGGATTTCACTGTATACAGTACACCAAGACGAAGTGCCCTCTCCGGTTTCTTCTCTCCGACTCTCAGGGCTACACTGGCAGAGGTACCATCCTCTCTTGCCATTTTCGCAACTTTCACTCACCTTTCAATAAATTCATACGAAATAACAACAACAATAGCAACAATTAGTATTATTATTTTCATATTATGAGCCATAAATATGAATATTACCGCTGCAACTTCTACCTACTCCTCCTGTTACCACCACCACCACCGTCGTTTTAATATAAGACATCAATCAAATAGAAAAAGCCACACAGGGTGAGCGACATGGAGTAATGTCAATGAGACGAATGTTATGATATTTAGTGAAAATAAATATGCAAACACTCACACATTCACACACACACATATTTATGTGTGCGTGCGTGTGTATGTATAATATATATATATATATGTATGTATGTATGCATGTATGTATGTATGCATGTATGTATATGCTTCTAATATATATGAGCGGTTTTGGTATCCAGAAGACCCAAAATGGCAGGTAAGGCTATGTAAGGCAATATATTTAACATATATCTAATATATGTGGAGGCGCAATGGCCCAGTGGTTAGGGCAGCAGACTCGCAGTCATAGGATCGCGGTTTCGATTCCCAGACCGGGCGTTGTGAGTGTTTATTGAGCAAAAACACCTAAAAGCTCCACGAGGCTCCGGCAGGGGATGGCAGGCGAACCCTGCTGTACTCTTTCGCCACAACTTTGTCTCACTCTTACTTCCTGTTCCTGTTGTACCTGTAATTCAAAGGGTCAGCATTGTCACACTGTGTCACGCTGAATATCCTCGAGAACTACGTTAAAGGTACACGTGTCTGGAGTGCTCAACCACTTGCACGTTAATTTCACGTGCAGGCTGTTCCGTTGATCGGATCAAATGGAACCCTCGACGTCGTAAGCGACGGAGTGCCAACATCATCTTATATATATATATATGTGTGTGTATGTATATACATATATACTACTGTTCCAAATGTTGCTTTTGTACGGTTTGTTGATACAATCAGCCAAGTTCGCTACACTTGAATATTGAATAATACCTATTATTAGCATATTGACCCTACCAAGCTACAACAATACCTATGAGCTTGCACCAAATTTAATATCTCGTAACTCGAAAGGCAGAATCGTTAACACGCTGAGTAAAATGCTCAGTGGCATTTTGTTCGAGCTCACGTTCTGCGTTCAAATTCCACTAAAGTTAACTTTGCCTCGTTAACCAGCAAGAGGAGATGTCCTCTTAGAGGACAGTTGAGTCCGTTCGAACGGACAGCCATGTTAAAGTGGCTACGATTATTACTTTTCAGTACAACTACTGCGTTGATCTCTTAAGGAGATTTTAGAACTAGCATTTTTGCTTATGTGTGTGTGTGTGTGTGTGTGTGTGTGTGTGTGCATATATATATATATATATATATATATATATATATAATTTACGAAAAACAAAAGACGAAGACAGGTGAGGGA
>NC_142953.1:10305011-10315011 GCF_046866305.1 Octopus bimaculoides
TGTACAGGGACAGAAAGAGCTGAAAGTACATCTCTTGTACTGGACTGTGTGTACAAAACAGAATTGCAAGTTTTAAATAATACTGTTTGTGTTACGGTTTTATAGACAGAATAAAATATTGTTGTATGTTTATATAATACTGTTAAATAGTGTTAGGGGTTACAAAAGATTAAATACGTAGTTTGTAATATAAAACTTGCAATCGCCTATAGAAAGGTTTTGATAGGATTAAGGTGGTTAAATAAACAAGTAAATATAAATAGGATTTAGCATAATTTAGGACAGGGAACTTGTTTGGAAAAATGCATAGATTTAAAGTTAGAACTAATATGAAGTGTAAATGAGTACAACAAGTAAAAAAAAAAAAGATGGATGCATCTTGAAACAGTATGAAAGTGAAGTAAATAGGCATTAATAGGGTATACCATCTGTGAAAAAGATACTGAACATAAACTGAAATAATTTATTTATACATCAAATTAAAGAATCCTTGTAGCTAATAAATTTTGAGGCTTGAATTATAAAAGAGATTAAATGCGAGGAGAATAAGAATTTTGAAGATAATATTTGTATATAATAATAGTCATTGATTACATTATATTTGAATTACAGGGTTGGATTCTAGGAGGTATGAATAGGTGAATTAGACGAAATGTAAAAGGCGAAAGGATTTAAGTCATAATATTCATGTTCTGAATCTTTACATAAGTGGTTACAGTAATGTCTCTCTCTTCTTCACTCTCCCACTCTCTCTGTCTTTTCTGTGTATATATTTATGTGTGTGTGTGTGTGTGTGTGAATGTGTGTGTGTGTGTGTGAATGTGTGTGTGTGTATTTATGTATGTATATATATATATATATATATATATAATCAGGAAATCCGAGTGTAGGAAGTTGGTGACCTTCAAGCAGTGAATGAATGTCAAGTATGGACAGTATACAATAAGAAACAATTACAATTTATTAGCATATATATATATATATATATATATATATATATATATATATGTGTGTGTGTGTGTATGTATGTATATATATATATATATATATATATATATATATATATATATATATATATAATGCAAATAGGTTTCAAAGAGAAAAGTAACTACACGTGGTATGAATAGGGGAAAAGTAAAAAGAAAAAAAATAGAGAAAATGCACATTGGATATAAAGAATAAAGGCTTTTTTTAATGAAAAGTAACGATATAAATATACAATTGGATGAACTGAGGTAGATTAAGAGGTATAAAAGTCATTACTTTGAATTATTAAAGAGATTCAAAGTCATACCGGTATCGTCAAAAGCTGTTCACTGACTTTGAATGAGCAAATTTCTGGCAGAGTGAATTGCGTCATGGTGCTGCTTTTCTCGTAGACGGTGCCCAACTGACCCTACTATAATGTGTAGTTGACAAAATCAAAAACAATGTGCATGTGCAAAACTAAAAAATAAAAGGCGACAATTTACCCATCGTACCCTGTGTGTGTATATATATATATATATATATATATATATATATATATTTATTTATTTATGTGTGTGTGTGTGTGTGTGTGTAAACATACACACACACACGCGCGCCTCCATCGTTCGACATGTTGGTGTGTCTATGTCACCGTAGCATTGCAGTTCGGCAAAAAGAAACCGATAAAATAAGTGCCAGACTAAAACAAGTTTTGTGGGGGGTCGATTGATTTGACTAAAAATTCTTTCAGCTGATGCTCCAGCATAGCCGCAGTCTAATGACTGAAACATGAAAAAAAAAAAAAGATAAAAGAGAAAAAATATTTTCGTCAATTTCCGCTCTTTCTGCAGACATCACCAGCGGTAAATGGCGGAGGCGGAAGTTTCCAAGGAAAATTGTATGAAATATAAAAAATAGAATAAAATAAAATAAACTGTCAGTCTATCAACGGAAAGAAATATTTAGCGATGGTGACAAGTTTGGTGTAAATTCCCAGAATTCCCTTTTGTAGTTCCTTGTCAATGGAGCTGATTAACAAAAAAACTGATGGTTTACCACCGGAACTCACCTCTTTATCGTCTCAGTATCACTACTCTGTCACTACGACCAAGCCTTTCTTCCCTCCCCCCCTCTCTCTCTCTCTCTCTCTCTCTCTCTCTCTCTCTCGATCACCACCACTGCCACCACCACCACCACCACCGCCACCATTATCACCACCACCACCACCACCACCAAAACTATCAACACCATGACGGCAACGATCACCTTCTCCGTTGAGGCTACCACCACCAACATTAGCCACTACTGTAAGCGCACCATTGTGCGTGTTTGTATCACACACACACACACACACACATACAAAGATACGCAGTGTAACCCACCAAGTGAAATACTACCACCCTACCGCCAATCTCTTCCCCCTGCCCTCCACCCATCTCTGTAAACAATCCCATAATTTGGACAGTTCTGGTAATTGGAATCTTGTATCTATCTCTTCACAAAATAAACTCTAGAAGTACCATCCAACACACACACACACACACAAGCACACACACGCACGCACGCACAAACACACACAAGCACACATACACATTCATATACAGGCCCACAGACATGCATATGCACTTATGTAAATATATACTTATACACATGTATATATGTATAAATGTATATATAAAAACGCAAGTTTAACATGATATGAAAATAGTTCACAATTGCATATTGAGTCCATGATCAGGAAATGTTTCCCTTAAATATGTGTGTTTTTGTTTGTGGGCACGCGCGTGTGAGTGTGTGCATGTGAATATGTGCAAGCGTGTGTGTGTGTGTGTACGTATGTATGTATGTATGTAGTTAACGACTGAAGATGAGCAAAAATGAAATGAAAGAAGCGCTGGTTTTATGTGTGGTGACAAGTTTGCTTCCCACTACATGGTTCAGGGTTCAGTCCCACTGAAGACAGGTGGTGTAAACAACAAATGGATGTATTAGTTTAACGCTCGGGAACAGAGAAAGTCTTTGACGTTTCGAGCCTACGCTCTTCAACTGAAAGGGACACAGAAAAGAATAAGGAAAGAAATAAGGAGAAAAAAATAAATGTAGTGGTCAGCGATCTATCATGGCGAATGCCGGACAGAAGGAAATTCATAAATTTTGGGTTAAAAAAAAAACCTTTTGGACCGAAAAAGTTGAATGCCGCACTGTCAGCCTTCGCCTTTTTCTACCTAAAGGGGTATTTTAAACTCAATATATGCACGCTGTTATTTATAGCTTTATCGTCTGCTTCGAGATCCACTGTTCCCCACCCCCACCCCCGCCAAAAGAAATTATTTCTCCAAGTTTATAAATTCTTGTGACATATATTGTTGTATTTATGTGTGTTTGAAATCTGAATCCTTGTTAGAATTTGGAGAGAAGTACAATTGTTGCTATTGATATAATTGGTAATGGGGGTTGTCGTGCAGGGTAGATGGAAGGGTCAATGAACGAGGGTTGGGTAAAGGCGGTAAGGAGGTGGATCAATCACGTGATGTTTAAATATTCTAAGAGGAGGAAAGAGATAGATAGATAGAGAGAGAGAGAGAGAGAGAGCAGGAGGAGGGAAGTTGCTTATGGCGTCGCCTTAAGAGGGATACAACAATGTCACTGAACTATGTGATGTGGTGGACAATGATGTAGGGTGGAGGAGTAGGGTATAGGGTCTACCTTGTTTTACCGTCACCACCACCACCATCGTCGCTACTACCATACTTTTCCTCCCTCCTTCTCCACTTTCTTCTCTTCATCGCCGAAATTGTAATAAATAAATAAAGAAAAGCAAAAAAAAAAATCATCATTATCGTCATCACTGACACTATCAAAATCATCGTCGTCGTCGTCGTCATCATCTTCCTTCTCGTTATGCTCATCGACACCGCCGCCACCATCATCAATACCGTTCCACCTCCCCACCCCATCATCATCATCATCGTTATCACCATCATCATCACCGTCATCATTATCACCTTCATCATGGTCATCATGATACATCATAATCCTCATCACCATCACACCATTATCATCGCCATCCTCCTCCTCCTCCTCCTCCTCTTCCTCATCGTCATCAACATCATCATGAGTGATAATGGGTTTTCCACATGACATCGTAGAGGTGGTTTGCAGAACGATGAGTAGCTTGGGGGTAGCTAAAGGGTAGATGTCGGGTAGATATGTGTGGGTATCCATGCGACTGACGAATGAAATTAAAAGTCATTGTTGCTAATTTCCGTCTGTTATGTCTAAGTATTTAACAGACATGTCTATACAAGTGCCACACTGTCACCCACAGGCTATGGTGCTGTTGTTGTTGTTGTTGTTGTTGTTGGTGGTGTTATTCTGGTTGTTAGGTATTGTTGTTCCGGTTGTGTTGTGTTGTTGTTGCTGTTGTTACAGTCGTTAACTGTGCTGATGATAATGGACGATATTATTGTCGCAGTTGTTGCTATTACTGTTGCTGTTGTTGTTACTGATGTTGTTGCTGCAGTTGTATCTATCTATCTATCTATCTTATTATAATATTAATATAATATTACGTTAATAAATTAACATATGTCAATTTGAACTCTCCATTTCTCTTTTGTTATTGTATATTGTGTATATATACTCATATATATTGGAGAAATTTTTCTACTAAATACTATACATTGAGTATTAAAGAGTTAACCAGTGAAATCTGTCCATATTGTGCCACAATTCAGGGTAGACTCTACCCTGGATTGTGGCACAATATGGACAGATTTCGGAATACCGATGAACTTTTATGTAATTGTATCAACTTAAAGGATAAAGATATTACAATGGATATTACAATGGACAATACCAAGTGGACTCCCACTTTTTCTCTCTCATGTTTCTCTCTCTTTTACTTTTTTCTTGGTGACTTCTTCTTTGTGATATAATGCTTGGGAAAGAATATATTTGCGGCTGAAGATAGCCTTATACCATCCTGTCTATCAATTATATACCAATATAATGATGCAACGACTATAAAGCTTGAAACACGTGTACCGCGGAATCCTTTGTGTTCTGTTTTAATTTTACGTTTTTAATATATATATATATATATATATATATGCACACATATACATATACACATATGTATATATAATATACAATGCAAGGAAATAAGCTCCTCTTTTAGGGATGTAAAACATTCAATTTTCACTGGTTAACTCTTCAATACTCAATGTATAATATTTAGTAGAAAAATTTCTCTAATACAAATGGGTATATATACACAATATACAATAACAAAAGGGAAATGGAGAGTTCAAATTGACATATGTTAGTTTATTAACGTAATATTATATTAATATTATAATAGTATAAAAATATAAGAATAAATGTAATTCCTACAGCTGTTTCGATTCAAACCCCCCCAAAAACCAACAACAAATTTATAGAATTCATATTATAGAATTATTTTGAGTAAGAATCTCATCAGGGTAACGGACGAAAATCACATATGAGAAGTTGAAATCGCAAAACAGACGGACGAAATGCCGCAAAGCATTTAGCCCGGTGTGCTAACGGTTCTGCCAGTTTTCCGCTTTTATATTGCTTAGTATTTATACTGATTTCAAATTTCTGCACAAAGACAGCAATTTCAGGGGAGAGCGTAAGTCGAATGCATCGACCTCATTACTCAACTGTGATTACTTTATCGACCCCGAAAGGATGAAAGGTAAAGTTCGACCTCGGTAGACTTTGAACTCAGAACGTGAAGACGGACAAAATACCGTTAAGTATTTCGCTCGGCGTTCTAACGATTTTGTTGAAATTGCTGGCCTCGTACCAAAATCTGAAACCAACGTGTGTGTATCTATATATGTAGATAAATATGCATAAATACTCATGTGTGTGCATTCATACACACAGACACATATATACACACACGTGCATAGAGACATATATATGTCCATACACACACACACACACACACATAAGAAGATGATCTGAGAAAAGCAGTTAGAGTGTAGAATTACTGAGGTGATGTTTGATGAAAATACCAAGTCAGAAGTTGTTAACCTTTTTACTGTTTGAAGATTTCAGGAATGTGATAGTTATTATATAGGAATAAGGGAATGTCTGCTTGGAAAGAGAGAGAGAGAGAGGTGGGAGGGAAGAGAGAGAGGGGGGAGAGAGAGAGAAGAGGAAGGGGAGAGAGAGAGATGGGAACGAAGAGGGGTGAGAGAGAGAGGAAGAAAGAGAAGACAGAGAAAGCGTAAGAGGCAGGAGAGGCATGGAGGATTGTAGGGGTGATGGAGGGGAGAGAGAGAGATTGAAAGGTGTCGGTCGGAAGAGAAGAAAATAAATGGTTGAGGGTACGGATGGAAGGGACACTGATGTAGCAGAGAGAAAAATTAAGGGAGAAGCAAAGAGTGGGGTACTGTGGTGGGAGAGAGGAGAGGTGGAGGCTTAGCATAAAGAAAAAAGTGAGAGAGAGAGAGGGGGGCATTGAGAGAGAGTGGTGGGTTGAGAGTCTCAATTGGTGACAAAAAGAGTGAATGAACGAAGGCGGCGTGAGAGGGAAAGACATGAAAGAAAGAGAGAGAGAGAGAGCGAGAGAGGGAGTGAGGGAGAGAGAAAGAGAGAGGGAGTGAGGGAGAGAGAAAGAGAGAAAAGAGAGGTAGACAGCAGAAATAGATATACAGAGAGAGAGAGGGAGAGAGGGAGAAAGAGAGATCGAAAAATGTGTGTTGAGGATAGGAGGAGGAATAAAGGAAGGCTAAGAGTGAAGAGAGAGAAGTGGGTGACAGGCATAGGTGGGAATTGAACGTGGGAACTTTAACTACAAGGAAAGATTTAGAACCGGATGTTAATTATTACTAAGGAAAAATACAAAACAATTCTCTTGGAATGTCCAGGTTACCTCCTCGTTTTGTGTCACAACAACCTGAGAAGAAACGTCATTAGAACGGAATTTAACACCGTCCATGTGCCGGATCGTGCATGAGACAGTGACCTGTGATATGTAAATATTGATTTCATATTAAGGCGACGAGCTGGTAGAAACGTTAGCACGCCGGGCGAAATGCTTAGCGGTATTTCGTCTACCGTTACGTTCTGAGTTCAAATTCCGTCGAGGTCGACTTTGCCTTTCATCCTTTCGGGGTCGATTAAAGAAGTACCAGTTACGCATTGGAAACTTCACGTTTAAGACATTTTAACGACACAGACAGTTCTTCGTGGTTAAGTAATTAGCTTGGCAACCATATGATCCCGTGTTCAATTTTTCTACACATCACCTAGGACAACTGAAGTACATTGCTCAAGTCGGCTAACAAAAGTTTGAGTTAAATTTGATAGATGGAAACTGTGTGAACACTCGTAAGAGAGTCCATTGCTATTCGTAGGTGGTAGACTTAATCGATAACTCGGTTTAACACCTTTATTTCGATTTCAGGTAATTTTATTGGTGCCAATTCTGTTGCAAGTGTTTAGGCAAAGTCTTTGGTCTGAGAATAACTTCCTTCCTTCATCTCATCTATCCTCCTGGCCCTGGAAAATGTCATGTTTTCCTTTCTTTTATTTATATAGAAGGACATTAGTGTTGGACGTAAAGTCACGGCAAACGCTTGAGTTCGAGATCTTGACCATAATACCAGTGAAAATCCTAAATTCTAGGTAAGGCGGGAACAGATAAGAAATTGTAACGCTCATGGCTATATATATTTTTTTATATACCAGACAAAAACTAACCATACGTGGTAAATGAATTCAACTGTGGGTATTTGAACACTTGTCACGGAGTCAGTGAAAGTTCTAAATTCTAGACAAGAGGTCAGATAAGAAGTTGTGGCTCTCAAAGGTTTTCTTGTCCATCGCCACAAAGGGCACTGACCATGTAAGTGAAATGATGTGATTTTGAACAGCCTTTATCCGAATTCAAGACTGACAATCAGATATCGCCTGAAAATTATTTCTTACTGCAAGACAATGGTTTCCAAACTTAGGTTGTTGGGGAATCTTTCTATGATTTCCTCCAAAATTACGAAACCTGTATCTATATATCTTTTATCTTTTCTTTTACTTATTTCAGTCACTAGACTGATGCCATGCTGGGGCACCGACTCGATGAATTTTTACTCGAATGAATCGACCCCAGTACTAACTCGTTTTTTTTTTTAAGACTGGTAATTATTCTATTGGTCTCTTTTGCCCAACCGCTGGTTTACAGGGACATAAACACACCACGCCGGATGTCAAGCGGTGGTAGGAGACACACACACACACACACACACACGACTGGCTTCTTCCAGTTTCCATCTTCCAAATGCACTCACAAAGCTTTGGTCAGCTCGTGGCTATAGCAGAAGACACTTGACCAAGTTTCCACGCAGTGGGACTGAAACCGGAACCAAATGTTTGGGAAGCAAGCTTCTTACCATACAGCCACGCCTGCATGTATATCTATGTTTTATTGCATCAATTCATTAAAAAAAAAAAGCCCAATAACATGACTTTTTCCATGGGACTTCGTTCCTCCTCGAAATTCACTTCGGGGCGCCCGGCTGACGATTCTGCTAGCTCATCACCTTCATTGTCCACATGATATTGAGCGCCGTGTGTAGTTATCTCCCTTGTGCAACGTCAACGCATAGTTTTAATGTGCACGGTGCTTACTGCTTTATAGCTAGCAGATGTGGTTGCTCTTAAAACATTGTTAGTTTACTCCTGTGGAGGCCTCTACTCAGCTATTGCACTCCTCTCATGTGATCTTATCTCAACCAAATCGCCATAAGATTAAAAGAAAAAAAAAAAAAAGAAACCAGCAACGAAGAACAAAAACCTCTAAGGATCTACAAATGGATATTGCGTACCAGATATCAGATAAACATGATAAAAAACACAAAACAGAACAAAACAATACAAATGTTTCTCTTTTATGGGCATTCATTAATTTCTTCCTTTTTTTTTTTGTTTCCCGTTCTTTCTCTCCTTTATTCGTTTGAATACAGACGTACATTCATACATAGATACATACAGACAGACACACAAACGCGTGTGCGCGCACATACACACACACACACACACATATATATATATACACACATACATACATAATTCATATATGCATACATACGTACATACATACTTCATATCAGTCCTACTTCATATATATATATATATATATATATATATACACACATACATACATTCTTACATACAGACGTATATATATATATATATATATATATATATATATATATATATATATGCAGGGTGGGGAAGCAAAGCTTGCATTAAATGTTACAGTAATATTTCACAGCAACTACAACACCAAATAATATGAACCAAATGCAGAACAAAGAATTCATTGTCAGCTAATAATAAACTCTTTTTTTTTCATGAATATTGGAGAATATGACTGCACAAGGAGACAAACGCCAAAGAGTATGCGATCTGGTCCGTTCACAAGTTGATCCGAAGAGGATCTCAAGGATAGTCGGAGTATCCCTACGCAGAGTTTATAACGCCAGAAAGAGAATGGACACGGGCAATGGCATTCAGAGATAAAAGATATATAGATACAGGTTTCGTAATTTTCGAGGAAATCACAGAAACATTTCCCCACAACCTGGAAACCATTGTCTTGCAGTAAGAAATAATTCTCAGGCGATATCTGATTGTCAGTCTTGAATTCGTATAAAGGCTAACAAGAAGCGGAATCAAGATTTCATCAATATCCTCAAGTCCAAAATTTCAACCGACCCAACCACATCCACGCGGAGGCTGGTTTCTGAATTCAAAGTGGACCCCCGAGACCATCAGAATAGTTGTGAGTGATGACTTGGGTCCCAAGTCCTACACCAGGACACTGAGACGTCTACTGACGGAACCTATGAAGGCCAGGTGACTGGAGAGGGGCAAAACGGTTCTCACATACCTCAAGAAGAACGGGTCCACAGAAAATTTTCTCTGATGAGAAGATCTTCACAATGAATGCTGTTGTGAACCACAGAAATGACTGGTACATTGCGGAGTCAAC
>NC_142953.1:10320011-10322511 GCF_046866305.1 Octopus bimaculoides
AATGTGCTGGTGACATATTGGCTGATAAAAAAAGAAAAAAAAAGTGTGGGGTGTGGTCACGTTTGGAATGCTTTTGATCATGCTTCAGTGTTCTCGATCAAAGCTGTCCTAGGACTAGTTAGCAGCAGCAGCAGCAGCGGTGGCAGCGGCAGCAGCAGCAACTGGTTAATCTGTTATTTGCTTTCTGCTGTTTCGTATACCTTTTTCTCGTTTTTTCTCATACAACTTTCTACGTTTCTTGTTGATCTCGTTTGTTTTGCAGTTGCTGTAGTAGTAGTAGTAGTAGTAGCAGCAGCAGCAGCAGCAGCAGCAGTAGCAGTAATAGTTGTAGTCGTAGTAGTAGTAGTTGTTGTTATTATTGCTGCTGTCTTCGTCGTCGCTGTCGACTAGAAAAGTTAAAAATCACGAATTAGAAAAATTTGCAAATGGCGGCCTAAAACAATACATTTTCACAATTGCATTTCATATCGTGAGACACAAAGATGAAGACGAACTATCGGTATTGTCAGGAGACGGTGTTTTTAGGAGGAGAGAAGAGGTGAGGAGAACCTGTTTATCTTGCTTTACACATGTCAATTTGATTGCTCTGCGCAATGGCTTTTCAGTTCAAAGGGCCAACGTTTAAAAAGTTTGTCTTCAAAACCTGACCTCAAAGCATTTATATTTTCAATTGGCACTTTTTTAGTCTCTATATTACTGTTGTTGCTGTTATTGCTTTTATGTATATTTTACTGTTGACTATTTCCTGGTGACTTCCCCCCCCCTCCAATATGAAACATGTCTCAGTGCTTATCACAAGCGCTCTTTCACGTCACTCGCTGACATGAAAGCGCTTGAGTGACGACACGACAGGTGCCTGTTTCAACTGAAGCTTTCACCTGACAAACTATCTGCTCTTTGATAGAATAGATGATTTGGCAAATCTGCAGCAACAGAAGAGGTCACTTTAACCTATTCCCATATTGACATTCCTCCATATTTCCTCACATTTCTCCATATTTCCTTATATTTCCCATATATCCCCATATTTCCCCACATTTCCTAATATTTTTCCGAATTTCCCCATATTTCCCGTTCTTTCGTTTCTGTCTATATTTCCCCATATTTCCCCATATGTCTCCATATTCCTCCATATTCCCTCTTCATATTTCTTCTCCATATTTCCTCACATTTCCCCACCGTGTTTCCCTATTTCTTCTACATTTCCCTATATTTCCCCTTATTTTCTCATGCTTCACGATATTTCCCCTCATTTCTCATATTTCTCAATATTTCCCTATTTCCTTATTCTACCCAGGTCCATTTCCCAATATTCTTAATATTTTCCCCACATTTCCTCACATTTCCCCACATTTCCCTATATTTCATTGTCCACCAGCGACAATACATGTGAAATTATATCGAAACAATGATACCAGGGGCTGACGCTAAACGCTTCGTCACACATCCGCCCTTTCGTCTCTAATTCGCTCTCTTCGCACGTTAACCTCACCTCCACCCCATCGGTTTGAATGCCCTCCTCCGGCGTCGATCCAATGCAAAATCGCCAGTACCTCACCTTCTTATTTATTCTACTAGCTAAGAACAAGAAGAGCAGTTTCTGCGAGGACGAGCTTCTAAATAGTTTGTCTACGAAATTTCCCTCATAAATCTCTGACTAAGCGTGACGATAGTAAAACACAGTTAAGTAGCCAGTTTAGTCGCAGTGTTGCTGTGCAGTGGGATTGAACCTTCAACCACATCTTTTATCTTTTCCTTGCTTCAGTCATTAGACTGTGGTCATGCTGGGGCACCGCTTTGAGGAATTTTTAGTCGAACTAATCGACCCCAGTACTTATTTACTTTTTACGTCTGGTACCTATTCTATCGGTCTGTTTTGCCGAAACGCTAGATACGGGGACGTAAACGCCAAAGCCAGTTGTCAAGCGGTGGTGGGGGACAAACACAAACCTACGGACACACAGACAGACACAGACACATACACAGACACATACGACCAAATAGCATAGGCGTTTGACGACCATTGGTTGCACGTAAACGTATAGCCATGCCTTCACCTATAAATTATCTGCCCGTCCAACGGATACAAACGTATGGTGGCCATTGGTTGCACATAAGTGTATAAGCTATTTACACGGCGTTATTGCAAACATCTTGAAACAGTTATTTTCCCCTCTCTCCTCTCTCTTTCTCTTTCATTCCTCTCTTTCCCTCCCGTCTCTTTTTCCCTCGTCTCTTCTCCTCTTCCTCTTCCTCCTCTCCCTCTCCTGCGTCTTTCTTTCACTCCCCTCTCCGTCTCTCTGTCTCTCTTTAAGGATTTTCCCCGAAAATTCAATATTTGCATGTCTGCCTCCTTCCCACCTCTACTTGGCAAACGAACTTATCCAAATTTCCGATCTAAAATTTGGTAAGTGCCAGTCGAAATGTCTGTGTGAGCGACTTTATCCTTTTCTCATCTGAGACGGCTTTATTGCTATCCCTACCACTACACGGACACACA
>NC_142953.1:10328304-10348304 GCF_046866305.1 Octopus bimaculoides
CATCATCACCATCATCATCATCATCATCATCATCATCATCATCACCATCATCATCATCATCATCATCACCATCACCATCATCACCATCATCACCATCATCATCATCACCATCACCATCATCACCATCATCACCATCATCATCATCATCACCACCATCATCATCATCACCATCATCACCATCACCATCATCACCATCACCATCATCACCATCACCATCATCACCATCATCATCATCACCATCATCACCATCATCACCATCATCATCATCATCATCATCATCATCATCACCATCATCATCATCATCATCATCACCATCACCATCATCACCATCATCACCATCATCATCATCATCACCACCATCATCATCATCACCATCATCACCATCACCATCATCACCATCACCATCATCACCATCATCATCATCATCATCATCATCATCATCACCATCGTCATCATCATCATCATCACCATCACCACCATCATCATCATCATCACCATCATCATCATCATCATCATCATCATCATCACCATCATCATCATCATCACCACCATCATCATCATCACCATCATCACCATCACCATCATCACCATCACCATCATCATCATCATCATCATCATCATCACCATCATCATCATCATCACCATCATCATCATCATCATCATCATCATCATCATCACCATCATCATCATCATCACCACCATCATCATCATCACCATCATCACCATCACCATCATCACCAT
Source organism: Octopus bimaculoides (assembly GCF_046866305.1). Taxonomy (NCBI): domain Eukaryota; kingdom Metazoa; phylum Mollusca; class Cephalopoda; order Octopoda; family Octopodidae; genus Octopus; species Octopus bimaculoides. Next base: position 10,329,046 of record NC_142953.1, read on the forward strand.
CACCATCATCACCATCATCATCATCATCATCATCATCATCATCACCATCATCATCATCACCATCATCACCATCACCATCATCATCATCATCACCATCACCATCATCACCATCACCATCATCACCATCATCATCATCATCACCATCATCATCATCACCATCATCACCATCACCATCATCATCATCATCACCATCACCATCATCACCATCACCATCATCATCATCATCATCATCATCATCATCATCATCAACATTATCGTCGTCGATATCTTCGTTGTTCTCGTTCTGCATAACTTCCTGTACTAAAGACCTCTTCTTTACGAATTGGCGTGTTCTAGACTTATATTTCCTTTCAACAAAAAATAACGAAAACAAAAACAACAAAAACGAAGGAGATGGTATACAACAAGCTACTATGAAGGAAAAAAAATAAGAAAGGAGTATTACAGGAGAATAAGACTCATACTAAAAACCGAACTCAACTTCCAAAATCGCATCCATTAACACCCTGGCACTTCCAGTAGTCCAATACAGTTTTAGCATCATTAACTGGAATCTTACAGAGCTCCAACGCCTGGACAGGAAGAGAAGAAAACTACTAACATCTAAGAACATGCACCACCCAAAACCAGACGTTGATCGTCTGTACCTACCGAGAAGTAATGGGGGGAAGAAGAATGATGCAGGTAGAACTGTGCTATAAGACCTCCACAATAGCAATGAAGAGGTACTTATATAGTACAGAGGACTGGATGCTGTGGCTTGTGTGCTAACACGAAAGCAGTAAAAGATCACATTCTATTGTCAAGGGAGCTTGCAAATTCACAAGGGAACTTGGCATTAACCCTGGATTAGATGAAGAACCTGAAACAAACAAGCAAAACGGATCAAACAGACTGCAAAAAAGAACAGGTAGAAACAAACTGAGGAGCGGTGTTCGAAATGCTGATGTAGATCAAGCAACGACCCATCACATTTTTTAAATTACAAACGGAGATTACACCTGCTCACTACCCAGAAAAATCTGTAGGTAGTATAGCTACAGAGTGGGTCTGCACGTCAGCTGCCATAGCATGCCAAGCCCACTTCCCAGAGGGCGCTGGAGATGGCCTGACCGGCGGGAAAGCCTTTTTTTTTTCACAGGAAGCGGAAAAGTAAATGCTCCAGTCTGGCTAAACGCGAACTGGGGCAAGGTACGATGTTGTTGTTGTTGTTGTTGTTGTTGTTGTTGCTGCTGCTGCTGATTTAAACACAAAGCCAGTAATTTTGAGTGGAAGGTGTAAGTCGATAAAAGTACTTGACCGGTTCTTAATGTTAGTGAACCCGGACAATGAGGTCATTCTGTTGCACGTTGGGGGCGTGGTTTCATCCAACTTTTCCTTCTAGGCCAAATGGAAGCGTCCGTGAATGTCTGGAAACCATAGGTGTGTTACATTCATTCATTTTCTTGCAAAAAATATATCGAGCAAGGCGACAATATATTTTTTAACATACATCACATTCTCCAATTTTTTTTTCTCGATCTGACCTGACTCGGAGTCTCCTTTTTTCTTTAACTTTGGTAAATGATGATGGAATATTGTTGTTGCTGTCGTTGTACTTTTGATTGTTTCTTCTCTTAATACTTTACATTTCGCTGACGAGGATTAATAACACTAGAACATATCGGAGTTATCATCTTACTTACCTAATATCAGATTCTCTACCCACTACATGTAAAAATTCTGATTCGAGTTCAAATAGATTTCAAATTAATTTAAATTCAACTATTACTCTCACCCTTTTCATTAACCAGAATTAATTATTGAACTGACTAATTGATTCTCCTCGTTACAGGTAACTTTAATGAATATTCTAGAATTTTATTTGTTTCTTTTATATTTCATTTTAAACTTTTTTACTCACTACATTCTCTGTTAGCCCTTTCCCCTTTCTATTTCATGAGAATTGCCTGCCCAGCCTGCAGCGACGAGATAAAAAGCAACGCCAACTTCGCACGCTCTCACCGCCATAGGAAAGAATTTGGGGCCCGAAAAGCTCAAACGGGACGAAAGAAATTACCATGAAGCGATCCAGTCAAGCGCATCTCTTTCGTGACCATCACTTCAACTTTTGTTTTCAACATAATCAGGATTTATATATATATATATATATATATATATATATATATATATATATATATATATATATATATATATATAAATATATATATATATATATATATATATATATATATATATATATATATATATATATATATAAATATATATATATATATATATATAAATATATATATATTTATATATATATATATATATATATATATATATATATATATATATATATATAAGAAAAACCGTTATATGTGTGGCTGTGTGTATTTATGTATGTATACACATACATAAATACACACACGCATATATATATATATATATATATATATATATATATATATATATATATATATATATGTATTATATATATATATATATAAATACGAACACACATCGTGCGCGCGCACGTACACACACACACACACACACACATCCAAAAACTTTTCGTTCCCCATAGATTAGTGGGAGCCTGGCAAATTCTGGTGCCAATACCGTGGGTCCCCACAGAGACTATCTGTATATGAAGAGTCACAACGTATAGATGGGGGTGGGACGAACCATTTTCAAGGTCCACCAACCGTGACTTGTCGTTCGTTTGACCCGTTTTAATTTTGATATGCTTTCTGTAGTTACATACACACTCAAAGATACATACATACATACAGGCATACATTTAGGCACATATGTAGGTACATGCATACATATATGTTCATACACCTATACATACATTTATATATGTATCTATATGCTTATGTCCATATATATATATATATATATATATATATATATATATATATATATATATATATATATATATATATATATATATATATATATATATATTTATATATATATATATATATATATATTTATATATATATATATATATATATATATATATATATATATATATATATATATATATATATATATATATATGTATGTATGTATGTATGTATGTATGTATGTAGGCGCAGGAGTGGGTGTGTGGTAAATAGCTTGTTTACCAACCACATGGTTCTAGGTTCAGTCTCACTGCATCGCACCATGAGTAAGTGTCTTCTGTTATAGCCTCGGCCCGACCAAAGCCTTGTAAGTGGATTTGGTAGACGAAACCTGAAAGAAGCCCATCGTATATATATATATATATATATATATATATATCGTATATATATATATATATATATATATATATGCACATATGAATGCATATGTATTGGTATATATATATATATATATATATATATATATATATATATATATATATATTTATGACTATTCTTTTATTCTTTTATTTGTTTCAGTCATTTGACTGCGGCCATGCTGGAGCACCGACTTCAGTCGAACAAATCGACCTCAAGACTTATTCTTTGTAAGCCTAGTACTTATTCTATTAGTCTCTTTTTTACCGAATCGCTAGATTACGGGGACGTAAACACACCAACTTCGGTTGTCAAGCGATGGTAGACGCGCGCGCGCGCGCGCGCACACACACACACACACACAGACACACACACGACGGGTTTCCTTCACTTTCCGTTTGATATTCTGCTCAATACCACAGATTTGGTTATCAGTTGTTTGACCATAACCAGTTGAGCATGTCCCTTAGTAACTGCATCTCTGATCACGAGTAGAAGTAGTGGGGGAGCATCATAGTCATGCGTTGAAAGGAATTCTTTGGAGTTTGGATAATTCACCTCTAGAAACACGGGTGTTTCATTCAACATCCTTAAACAACCCTTATTCAGGGACCTTTTGAGCGATATTTATTTCTCAATTTCTGATTCGTAATTGAATGGTACAAAATCCATTGGCCCAAGATTGAGGTCAACACTGGGGTCTAGCGAAACTAACAGGGTTGGCAAGCCAACTGTAAGAAGGAATAAAACGCAAAAGCTGTAATTTACATTACGATTTTCCTTAGACATCCGGCTGTTTTGGTAACTTTCAGAATTTCTAAATGTTCCAATTCTTATTCGGTGGACCGCAGTGTTGAGCCCAATCCTGGGCCAATGGATTTTGTACCATTCAAATACGAATCGGAAATTGAGAAATAAATATCGTTCAACCAATAAAATATCTATTGCTATCGCATCGCGCTCTTCGTCTTGCCTTTTTACCTCTGTGAAGAGTTACTTCAATCCTTTTGAAATATAATAATAATAATAATAATAATAATAATAATAATAATAATAATAATAATAATAATAATCCTTTCTACTATAGGCACAAGGCCTGAAATTTGCGGGGAGGTGGGGCTAGTCGATTAGATCGACTCCAGTACAGCAACTGGTACTTAACTGATCGACCCCGAAATGATAAAAGGCAAAGTCGACCTCGGCGGAATTTGAACTCAGAACGTAAAGACAGACGAAACGCCGCTAAGCGTTTTGTTCAGTGTGCTAACGATTCTGCCGGCTCTCCGCCTTACTACTACTACTACTACTACTACTACTACTACTACTACTACTACTACTACTACTACTACTAATAATAATAATGAACAGAAGAAGAAGAAAGAAGGAAGGAAGGAAGAAAGGAAGGAAGGAAGAAAGGAAGGAAGGAAGACGACAAAGAAGAAAAGGGGAGATGCGGAGGAAAAACGAAAAAAAAAAATGAGAAGGAAACGAAGGAAGTGGATGAGAAGAAGACTAAGAAGGCGAGGATAAAGAAGGAAAGAAGGAAAGCGAGGAAGGAAAACCAGATGAAAGAAAAGAAGATGAGGAAACAGAAGAAGAAAGGAAGAATAAATGAAGATATCAGTGGAGCAAGGCAAGAACAGAAATGGGAGTAAAAGGTTGACCAGTTTTTAATTGGAGGCAATTCCTTAAGGGAAGCACACAACCGACTAATGGTAAGAACTGGTATGGTGGATACAACTAGCTATGCATTGTGTATATATGTATGGATATATATATATATATATATATATATATATATATATATATATATATATATATATATATATATATATATAAATATATATATATATATATATATATATATGCACACATATATATAGATATACATGTACACACATAGATATACGCACACACACACATATCTATGTAACATGTATATGTAATATATATATATATATATATATATATATATATATATATATATATATATATATATATATATATATATACATACATACACACACATGTATATATACACGTGTGTAATATGCATATATATAATGTATAAACGTATCATTCATATATATATATATATATATATATATATATATATATATATATTCGTTATATATATATTTGTTATATATATATATATCAATTGCGTATATATTTTTCCATATCTGTAGGTTAGGTACGTATGTATATGCATATGAATGTATATATACGTATGCACACACATACACACATACTGGCACAACACACACGCACACACCCACAAACACTTCCGTACACACATATATGCATATATATTTATTTGCTTATATATATATATATATATATATATATATATATATATATATATATATATATATTTGTGTGTATGTGTCTGTGCGCGCGTGCGTGCGTTTGTATGTAATGAAGAAATGAAAAGTCTGGAAGAGATTAAAAGCTGCCGCACACCTTGTACAATAGAAGAGGTTGAGGAAGAAGTGCTGGGGGTGATAGTGAGTGTCAGGACCCCTAGGGAACAGAGTGAGAAGTGCGGTCCCTCGGCTTTCGTCATACATTGTTGAAGTAATGAATGCTAGAAGGGTTCGCTCTACATCAGAGGGATTTAGGTTTGGTGGATACATGAAATAGATGGTTGCACAGACGCACGCACACTCACCCATACACACTCTTATGCACACAAGCACACACGTTCATACACACTCTCACATATGCATGTATATATATATATATATATATATATATATATATATATATATATATATATATATATATATATATATATGTATACACGTGTATGTGTTTGTGCATACACACACACACACACACAATCACACGCACCCACACACAGGAGATGACCCACAAGCACTCAAGCAAACTGAGCAAACTGAGCAAACTGAGTCGTCCTCAACTTGTTCCATTTGCCAAAAGGCTTGCAAGGCATCAGCAGACCTCAAGAAACATATCCCCCCTTGACTGTTTCCTCCACTCTGTCTTCCCCCTATCTTCCTATCAATCTCAACGATGAATAACTGTTCTTAACTACAGCGTACGTTAGTGAAACTAATCTTCTATTCTTATTGTTGTCTTTAGTTAAGCTATTGAGGTTGGTGGTTTTCTCTTACTCTCTCTCTCTCATATGCTTTCTTTCCGCGTGTTCAGCTCTGTCTGTCTCTTTCTATCTGTTTGTGCCTTTCTCGCCTGTTTCTCTCTCACTTTCGAACACCACAACTGTTCTCCAAACAACATGGCTTCTGTTACAGATTTAACCACTGCATATATTTGCCACACGAGTCTCCTGTTGTCATACCTAGTAAGTGTATCAAAGCCGGTGGTCCTCATCGTCTGCCTGTCTCTCAGTCTGTCGCTAACTCAGTCCCTATCATCAAAACCCTTCTACCAAGACGTCTTCTTCTGTCATAAGTTTCTCTATAAAACCACCATCAACTTCTCAATAGCGATTCCCAGGAGGCACAGAATTCATCGATTGTGTAATGAACTTTTTTACTTCAGGGATGTTGTTGTCTGTTGTTTTTGCTGTTTGTTTCTGTTATTCAAGCCGTTGTTGGCGTTAGTGTTGTTTTCATAGCGTCTGTTAGCGTCTGTATGTATGTACGTATGTATATATGTATGGGTGTTGATGGTGTCTGTTGTTGTTGTTGTTGTTGTTGTTGTTGCAGTGTACTTAAACACCCATGTTGTAGTGAGATATAAGTCAATAGCAGAGAGAAAACCTGCTGCCTTGCTCTCATCAAACACCTACACATACGTACTTTTATATATATATATATATATATCACCTTAATATCAGAGAATGTGTGACAATCAGTATGTAACACTACAAAGTTCATACAAAGCTTTATACTTTAAATATATTTTATCATCAAAGAATGTATATATGCATTTTAACACTCAAACTGTTTTTCAACATTTTTTTATTATTCTCAAAGACTTTTGATAATCTTTTTCTAAAAAAGTGAAACCGGTTAAGTAAATAAATATTTAAAAAAAATAAGTGCATTTTCAAACCTTCTTTCATATATATATATATATATATATATATATATATATATATATATATATATATATATATATATATATATATATATATATATATATATATATATATATATATATATATATATATATGCATATATATATATATATATATATATGCATATGTATATATATATACATGTATAGATACCCATCATTACACACACACACACGCACACACACATGTAAATATATATATATATATATATATATATATATATATATATATATATATATATATATATATATATATATGTAAAGGGTGAAAACTTCCTTTGGTCAAGAATGACTATGGGATTGCATCTAGAAAGTTCCCCTCCGAAGTACAAGTTCGGCCAAATTTGCTTATGCAGTCGGCCACGCATCCCAGCCTCCCCTCTCTGCGCCACCGATGTTATTCCAAGAGAAAAACAAAGGCTGATACAACTTTTAGAGTGTAATTTTTTTTCTGTATTATGGACAGCCGACACACACACACACACACACACACACACACCCACACACACACATCATCATCATCTGAGAATGACTTACATACATACACACACATATATACCACGTATATTTATTATAGTATGTATTATAAAGTGTGACTGGTCACAGTTAGAACAAACAGCTTGGAGTTTCTATGTCTGTTCGACTTCACTATTTTCAACACTTTCTGCCAACACTATCATCACCCACCACCACCACCACCACCACCATCTCCTCAACCTTTATCCAAAGTCACCAAGTGTAGTCACCTTTTAACAGCCCATTCCATATTTCTTGAAAGTACTTGTTTGTACTTGTTGCTCTTATTGTTGTACTTGTTTCTGTGGAAGTCTCCAGGAGTGCTGAAAATGTGACATAACAGCTGCTAACATGGAATAGACGCCACAACCACTACCACCATCAACTACAACAACAATTCAGCAACAACAACAACAACATGTAACTGATCCCTGTTTTCTTTCTCACACTAGCGTTTGGGAGTTGGATGGCAGTAGGGAGGCGAGAACTTAATTTTCGCTTTTTGAAAATTGAGGTGAGAGGAGGATTAGGAGGAGGAGAAGGAGGAGATTAATTAACCCTCATTACCACCACTACCACTATTACTACTGTCAAACTCCTCCTCCTCCTCCTCCTCCTCCTCCTCCTCCTCCTCCTCCTCCTCCTCCTCCTCCTCCTCATCATCACCCCCACCCCCACCCCCACCAATACGCTGATTACCAGTACCACCCCCCATCATTAACATCACCACCATGTATTCACTAATTCATGCATATAAACACAAACACACACACGTGCGCGCGCGCATCGCGAAAACAGGTATACATACACGCACACACACATGAATTGACACACATGCACGCACATACACACATGCGTGCACACACACACGCACAGACTCACGCAGCTCCATCTTAAAAGCATATCTCGTGTAACAACACACAAGGATAAAGGTCGAGGGGTGTAGCTGTTTGGAGAAGGGGGGGTGGTACTACCCCCCCCCCCCCCACACACACACGAAGCCACGCATAGATAGATAGATAGATGTGTGTCTGCGTGTACATAGATAGACACACACAGACACACACACAGAGACACACATACATACACATATATATATTTGTGTTTATATATATACGTGTATGTGTGTTTGCATGTATGTATACAGATGTACACACACACACACACACACACACACACACACACACACACTTATTTATTTAAAGAAAAAAAAAACGATAACTTAACACGACCCGAAATCGAAACCTTTCCGATGGTGATTTTAACCCTAAACTTCACAAGTGCGTGCCTTTACCAACACTTAACCAACGAACCACTTAACCCGACGAGGGTAAACATTTGCACGGTTATTTGTACTTTCACTTACAGCGCCATCGAAAAGCTTGGTGCTGACATATTCTAAACACACACACACACACGCACACACGTCTCATAGACATTTGTGTGTGTTTAGCTGTGAAGTGTCTTAAGGGTCAAGTCTTTCCCCTCCACTGTAACATACATTACTGACATTCGACGATTCACCCACGTCCACCACCACCACCACCTTTATTATCCCCTCCTTCGCCCTACACCCACTACCTTCATTCTACCCCCACCCCCAATCGCCCATCATTGCAACTTCCATTACCTTCATCACCACTTCCAACAATCCCTCCATCGCTTCGACCACCGCCACCATCACCACCACCACCATCAGTACCGGTAGTTACCATGAGAGAAACTCTCATATTGGTTTTCCCCCCGCCATTTCCCCGCTAACGATTTAACAAGAGAGTAAAATGCACTCTTGTGTATACCGCTAGCGGGGAGATAAATCTCTGCCACCTCCAGCGCCGAGACGACCAGATCACGTAATTTCGACCTTCCTTGGCCTTGTCAATGATGGACACTCGACTGCTAGAGATAGCAGTGATTCATCTCCCTCTCGGCGATATATAGAATAACAGTGCCAGAGCAGGCACTGTTATTCAGGGAGTTTGTTAAAATATATAAATAATAAATAAATAAAGGCGCCCTTTTAAAGCCTAGCCAGGTTTCATGGGCCCGGTTTCAATGGCGTATATGTTTCCCAGCTGGACGGGACGCCAGTCCATCGCAGCGCTACTCATTTTTGCCAGCTGAGTGGACTGGAGCAACGTGAAATGAAGTGTTTTGCTCAAGAACACAACGCGTCGCCCTGTCCAGGAATCGAAACCATAATCTTACGATCAGACTAAAACAGAAAAAGGTAGGAAATAATAAAGGAGTAAGAAACAGAAGGAAAACATCAAGAGAAGATGAAATATTTGTTGAAAGAAGTAAAAGTTTGGCGTTGGATAAAAAACGGAAGCCTTTCTCTGATGGAGAAGAAAAGATTAGTCCTGTATTCGAATTGTAACAAACTGTCTTGGCAACAAAAAGATCGGAGAGAAAGTAGGCGAAATCTCAGCCAGCGCAAACAAACATCTACAAGACGCATAGATGAACTCTCACGTTATATATCTTTAGCTTTGGATGAATCTACCATTAAATTCAATATTAGCTAAGTTTAGTATTTTTATAAGATGAATTTAAATACCTGACGACATAATTTTTTTTATTAACCGCACAGGGTCGAAACACAGAGGGATCAACACAAGGACAGAAAAAAAAAAAACACAAAAGTGGAGGAAAAGTAAAATCGAACGAAAAGAATGGTAATGATAAATCAAAAGGTGGAATGACGTCTACTCGAACCCTACACTCCAGTTAACGTCATTGAACGTTTTTAGAAAAAAAAAAAAAATTTTTTTCGTGTTAATTCTCAAGCCTTAAAACATACATTGGATAGAAAATACATTTCAAATAATATAAGCTGTTCCAAGGAAGAGGGAATTTTGGAGCACTCATGTCTGTCTTGATGTCTAAGCAAGGTGGTGCGATAGTTTTTTTTACTGTTTGTTTTTGAATTTTAATTTAATGCATCCGAAATAACTTGTACAACTTTCAATTTTCCTGCTGGGCACCTCCATTTTCTTGACATCCCTACCTTTAAATCAAATTTTTTGGGGATCTTTTCCACTTCCTTGGTGCAATGATTTTGTTTGAAGGAATTGCAATGTTTATTAAATGTAAATAAAAATAAATAAATAAATAATATATATATATATATATATATATATATATATATATATATATATATATATACATACACGGTTTCCTTGTATGTCTCCACTGTCTTGTTTTTGTTCCCAACTTTGACCCTCTATAAATCCCAAATGTTATTTTGGTACGTATGGGAGCAACTGTCTTCGAAGACTCATATTTCTGTTCAAAGGACAGAAAAAAACACAAAAGCGGAGGAAAAATAAAATTGAACGAAAAGAATGGTAATGATAAATCAAAAGGTGGAATGACGTCTACTCGAACCCCACACTCCAATTAACGTCATTGAACGTTTTCAGAAAAAAAAAAAAAAAAAAAAAAAAATTTGACACGTGTTATTTTATTTTTGGCTCTTTCTCCTTGTGGTAAATATATTTTCTAACTGTATTTGCTTGAAAAAACATACTTTTCTTTATATTAAGCAATTCATTATAATTACTTTTACGATGTGCCTAAATAAAAACCATCGTTATAGATCAGCATTTCTCAACCTTTTTCGCAATTTGGCTTCCCATGGACATTGAAAAAATTTATTTCGGCTCCCCTGTGTTGATGAAAAATTTAATCCAGCTTCCCATGTATCTGAGATAGACTGGCCAGCCCATGACAAATCTGACAAAGGGGGGGGGGGGACCCGCAGAACTACCAGCTCACGAACTACATCTAAAGGTTGGCGCGCCAATCATGCTGCTAAGGAATTTAGATGCTCCAATAATGTGCAATGGTACGCGGATGATTATCAAAAAATTGTGCTCCCGAGTTCTGTAGGCAACAATCTTGAATGAACCGGCCGCTGGTCTTTCTATTTGTGCACCCGAGGGAAGGATGAAGAATGTTGTCTACCAAGAGGCACTCCAATGATAACAACGGCAACTTCAACTGCTCCAATTTCAACTCCGCAATTTTTTCATCGTCCTGCCATCCCAGGTAAGTCCAGTCTTGCTTTGCTCTCCTTACTAACTCACCATGACATTCTTTTTTTTTTCTACGAAGATCCGTCGCCCAAACACCACTTCGTATCCACTTCTTCCTCTTTTTTATGTCTTCGTTTCTCTCTTCGCGTCGTTCTCTGACCGGGTGAATATATGTATATATATTATTTACATAACATATACAAATACACACACATATATTTATGTATTATTATTATTATTATTATTATTCTTATCGTTGTTGTTGCTTTGTTTTACACGAGCTGTTCCAAGTCTTCAAGTAACAGCAAGTAGGACGCTTTACTGAAGGGGTTATTTATGAGTAGCGATGATTTATTTCAGGGACAGGAAACCAAATGCTGATTTTCCTTCTTCTTCTTATAATTATTATTTACGAGAACTAAGTAATGCTGTACAATAGTACAACTGTAAGGCATGGTTTAACAATGATATATATATTCACTTATATACATATAGAAATACACACGTACATAGATACATATAAGCATGTGTATATGTGTGTACAAATATGTATGTGGATACTTTCGAAATAACGAACGAAAGAAGTATTCGATACCGGATAAAGTGTATAGGTAATTTAATTCGGTCAGTTGTGACCAACTGAGTGAAACTGAAAGTTTCCATATGTTTTCGGCATCTGTTTCGTTAGACAGCCATTTTAGAATAAAAATCTCTCTTTCTTTTTTTACTCCGTTATATGTATGTATGTATGTATGTATGTGTGTATCTGTCTGTGTGTGTATGTTTGTCTCTTCTATTTTTTAATTATTATAAATCTTCCACTGCGGAGGGAACCTGTTTCCAACAAAGATACAAGGCTCCATCTTTGGGATATAATTAACACTGACAAATTCACATTTGGAGCTTGAGAAAAGTCTTGCATATTTTTATTGTTCAACTCGCAGATTGCACTTGTAATGTACGAATTAGCCGGTCGATTTCTCTTTCTGAAAATCCCAGTTTATCCAGATTCTCCTTTGGAAGCATTTCCTAACAAAACCTAGTGCTCCACTTATTATTGGTATGAATACGAATTCCTCGTCTGGATATAGAAGCTGGAGGTTTCGAAGCAGATGTCCATCGATATCCTCTTTTTCTTTGATTTTCAAAGAGATATCTATATCTGCAGGGTAGCTGTCCTCTATGATGGTACATACTGTTGCCCCTCTGTCCCAAACAACAATATCAGGCCTGTTATGTTTACATTTGACAGAAGTTTTGATGGGAATATTCCACCAGTATTCCTTGAGTTGGTGTTTATGAATGTATTCCACAACAGAGGTATTTTCTAAGTTTATTTCAGGACAGTCTTTTTTGTGGATGGCATTGTAAATTGTTTTAGCAACAACATCGTGCCGCATAGGGAGGTAGTACCGTGACGACATTTTAGGAAAGCTGCTAATCACACGCGTGATGTCTTCCACAGAAACATGACATAGCCTACACATGCAGTTGCACCTTGGGATTACGAGGGCGTCACTGTCTCTCTTGTTCTCCAGGTACTTTGTGGCAATCTCCTGTTCCTGGATTGTAAACGCATAGGCTTCAATGTGTGATGTGATGTAGTGGTCTTGTGTCCAAGAGAAGCTGCGCTTCGTGTCAATTCTACTGTCTTCTTCAAACTTCTGGGCAACACACACACGCATAGTCATTTTTTTCTTTTGTATGTTGAGCTTTCCACCCAGGTCTTCTCTGCGGTAAGAGAGCCCGGCTGTTTTGGGATTGTATAGGGATCATCAGAAAGAGTGTCCATTATTATTCAACTAGTAAATTATAACATCTGACTTGTGTGATAAAACTAATTATTGAAATGACAATTTCAATCAGATTGGTTTCTCCTTTGATATCCATCTACAAAGACGCGCACACATTGTCTTCCTTCACACATATGTGCATAAACACACACAAGCACGCATATGCACACACACACACACATAATGTTCTCTCGCTCTTTCTCCTCATACATACGTACACACACACATACATGTTCTCTCGCTCTTTCTCTATCTTTTTCCTCATGCATACGTACAAACACGTTTCAAATGTGATCGCTTTTGATATAATCAGAACAGCTTCCAATTGAAAACGAACAGTCTATTGTTTTAGAAAGCACCCGGTATTAACAACATAATATCTTACAAATCAACAGTTATCCGCTGACAATAATGTCTACGTGAGGAGTCAGTCATTTTTCATTCTTTCCCTTAAACTTTCGAAATTTAAGCATTCGGAAATTTTAAACGGAAGACGACATTCGTAACAGACGACATCTGGAAACCATTATTACAACACAGCTCTGTGTGTGTCTAACAAATAATGACTCCCTCTTTTCTCTTCTCACTCATTCTCACTTTGTTTTCTCCCCTCTCTCTCAGAATGTCATTCAATTTGGGGTATCAGAACAAGAGCTCGTGTCAAGGCGATAATATATATATATATGTGCGTGTGTGTATGCGTGTGTGTGTGTGTGTGTGTATATATATATACACACATAAATATACACACACACACATATACACAAACATACCTATATATATATGTGTGTGCGTGTGTGAGTGCATGTGTGTGTGTGTTTATATATATTTGTATGCATGCTTGTGTAAAGATATATATATATATATATTCATATTTAGGCAACGAAATAATATATGTAAACATCTATGTGTATATTGTGCATATACCTCTCTCTCCCTATGTATGCAAGTATGTATATCTATCTACCCATAGATAGATAGATAGGTACAAAGACAGGCCGGACCCTGGCATAATGTCCATCAACTCCGTATCGGCGGCAATAGGGATGCTGACGACAACAACCACCAAAATGACGACGACGACGAAAATAGCCAATGTTTTGTAACTGGTGTATTATTATACGCCTCATTTAAAATATAAATTGATCTCACGCATAGGTGAAGAAAATGGCCACAAGGAGAGAGAAGAGAGAGAAGAAGGGGGGAAGGTCGCCGACGTTGATATGTATGTATGTTTAGATGTGATGTATGACAAAGTAGCTATGGGTTCCACATAGGCACAGAGGGAAGAGATATAGACAGAAGAGCTATGGGAAAACGTGAGAGAAAGAGGGAATGTATATATAGATATATATTAGAGTATCAGAGGGAAAGAGGAGCAGAGGGAGGGAAAGAGAGACAGCGAAATGCAGACAGACGGACGCAGAGGGTGTGAGGGATTATAATGTAATTTCTTTTTGGAAGAAAAAAAAAAGAGAATATAGGGAGAATCATGTGAAAGTGAGAAAGACGGGGAGGAAAGAGAAAGAGACGGGGAAAAGAAAAAGTAAGAGAGAGAAAGAAGGGGTGTGTGAGAGAGTATATAAAGTGATTGATGTTTATCTACCGTCTGAGGTGGTGTAATTTCCCGAGTGTCATGGCTTTTGATATGTCAACTGAATTAATATAACATATGTACGCATGCGTCAGTTAACAAGAGTTTCTATCATGGATTCTTTGTATACATAGCGTACAGCCGTGCCTGCCTGCCTATCTATCTATCTATCTATCTATCTATCTATCTATCTATCTCTATCTACACACACACAACAAAAACATACATACATAAATGTATGTATATATATATATATGTACACACACACAAACATATATGTACATACATACATGCATGCATGCATATATGTCATTTCAACATATGGAACCATTAAACCCAACACATCTTTTTTCTCTTTCCATTTTTCTCCTTCTCATTCCTTTCTGTCGAAGAGCGTACGTTCGAAACCTGAAACAGTTTTCCATTCTTCCCGAGCGTGAAACTAATACACCTGCTTGTAGTTCCCTGACCTGTCTTCGTCTTTTGTTTTCAGTACACTTGAAGCATATATGTATAAAAGAACATTAATACTCATGAGATATATTAATGTTAGTGGCCGCAAGCTAAAACCGTATAGGCAAAATTAATATACATACATATATATATATATATATATATAAATAAAAAAATTATATATAAGGGCGCGTTTTTAAGTACCTGCTTTGCTAAAAATTGGAGCCAAAACACTCCGAAGCTACAAAAATTAACACTATATATATATATATATATATATAATTTTTCAAAGTAAACTCTGTAATCGTTACCAATATAGCATAAGATTTCACCTCAAAAAATCTAAATTAGATTCCTTAAGGATCGTTCTCCTTGTTTATATATCCAAAGTTTAAAATTTTTACATTTAAGAGATTTGACACCGATGTTTATATTTATATCCATGTATTAATCCGATGTTAGCATTTCTGTATACAGCTATATTTAACCACTAAATATAAGTTAAATATATCAGTTGCTATACACTTCATCAGGAATAAGTTTCTTTAGAACAAAAAACCCCCCAAAATAAGCAACAAGGATATCCAAAGGTAATGCAATACAATTTTACAGTACTGAAATAAACTAGTACTTTCATGCGTTACGCAATCATCAGGTTTATGTATTGACAGTCGTGTTCCACAATTGACACAGTTGTCAATTGTGGAACACTACTATCACTATATAAACCTGATGATTGAGTAACGCATGAAAGTACTAGTTTATTTCAATACCGTAAAATTGTAAAAATTGCAAATGATGAAACGTGAAAACCGGACTAAGCTGGAATTACACTGATGTGTATATATATATATATATATATATATATATATATATATATAATATGACAGTTACAATGAATATAGAGATTAGTACAAATACATATTTATAAAATATCTACTGTCAATTATACGGCATATTTGGTTTAAATATTACCGACACACGTTTCTACTGCATAGAGAACTAGTAATTGTATTTGCATCCAGCTATTTTCGACCATGCAACTTTATTCAAGGTCTTTCTACTGATGTGGTCCGAAACGAACTCTTCCCTATATACTCATTATACTCTACAAAGAATGTCCATCCACACATACATTTATATATGAATACACACATACACTGACGTCTATATTACATATAAATACACATGCATACACATACATACACACCAGAAAATAAGCACTACTAGGCATTGTACACTTACTTGATATCGAATATTCTACAACTTGCATACACAACATACACAAACATACAAATGCATATATATACAATAAGAAAATAGGACCATCAATTCCTGCACACACAGACGCACGCACGCACATACAGAGAGACACAGACACAGGCACGCACACACACACACGCGTTGCATAAATTACTTGAATAAAACAGAAAATAGGAAAGTAAAAACAAAACTCTGCACATACCCTCGGTCCAGAGAGAGATGTGTTCCGTTGCGAGTGAAAGCATGTTATAAAAATAAGACTCCTGAATAATAATAATATTAATAATAATAATCCCATCTACTATAGGTACAAATCCTGAAATTTGAGGGGAGCGGCTAGTCTATTACATCGACCCCAGTGTCCATCTGGTACTTCTTTGTCGACTGAAAGGATGACTGCAATATCGACCTCTGTGGAATTTGAACTGAGACTGAACTAACCATTTTTCCACAGGGAGGTGGCACATCACTCTCCCCACTTTTATTTCCAAATGGATCTTTAAAAAGTCGATAAGGGTTTGACCAAAGAGCCAAGGTGCCCGTTCTCTATCTTTTCAGCCTCGTCCTTCACACAACCTCTTTCAGCATAGCCACTAGACAGAGGAAGATCGCCCTCCCTGTCTTATTAAAGGTTGGTGGTGGGGAGGTCCCCACGACGGATTCGGCCGATAGCCGGATTCGTCTCATACGCGATAACAAATGTTTGACGTAACTTCACAAGTCAGCAATGCTTGGACACTGCACGAGTGCATGCAGAACGGTTTCGTCACTCTGTGTGCATCTCGGGTAGTCTCGCCTGACAGCGCTTCCATACCTGTAAAGTTTATCTCGAACTGGCAGTACTCCACAGTAGCAATGCCAGGCCAAGGATTTCTTCAAGCTATTCATGATAGTAACGGGTCCGAAAGTCCTCCGAAATAGACCACCAAGTTTATCTTCGTCAACGCCTAGAGTTTCCCTGAGAACTTCATTCTTTCTGAAAGGTGCATCACATATGCTATACAGTTGATGCTGCATGCCCCTTTGACCCACGAATAGTTAAGAAGGAAAGTGAAAAGATAGATAGATACAACTCCCTTAAGTACGAAGTAACCCGGCTATGGAAAAGGAAGAAGGTGAAGATAGTGCCAATTATTGTTGGGTCCTTGGAGACAGTATCAGAATCCATCAAGTGGAATATGAAGGAAATTGGAATAGTGCCCAGTAGAACTGTTACAAAGGTTTGTTGCCTTGGCATAGCCAGAATAATCAGGAAAGTATTAGATATCTGAAAAGAACGAATAGCATTGTACCGTAGGCTGCAGGTAGTAAGCCCGTTACGCATGCAAGACTCCAGGAGCTCCAACAAAATCTGTGATGAAGCGATAATAATAATAATAATAATAATAATGATGGCTTCAAATTTTGTCACAAGGACAGCAATTTTGGGGGAGGGGATGAGTCAATTACATCGACCCTAGTGTTCAACTGCTGCTTATTTTATCGACCCTGAACGATAAAAGGCAAAGTTGACCTCGGCGGAATTTGAACTCAGAACGTAGCGACGGGCGAAATACCGCTAAGTATTTTGCCAGCTCGCCGCCTTTATAATAATAATGATAACAACAACAACAACAACAACACCAAAGGCACAGGGCTTGATATTTTGTGGCAGGGGTTAGTTGATAACATCGACCCCGTTTTGAACTGGTACATATTTTATCGACCGCGAAAGGATGAAAGACAAAGTCGACTTCGGTGGTATTTGAACTCAAAATGAAAAGGCGGACGAAAAGCCACTAAACATTTTATCCGTCTTACTAACAATTCTGTCATCTCGCTGCCTTAACAGCAACAACAATTATAATGGTTTCAAATTTTGGTACAAGGCCAGCAATTTCTTGAGAGGATGTAAGTCGATTACATCGATTCCAGTACTCAACTGCTACTCATTTTATCGACCCAAAAGGATGAAAGGCGAAGTTGACCTCGGCGGAATTCGAACTCAGAATGTAAGGACAGACGAAATGCCATGCCAGCAAACGGTTGTCAAGTCAACGTCTTAACAGTAACAATAACAGTAACACTAATGATGTTGATAATGGTGATGATGATGATGATGACGATGATGGTTAATGATAGTGGCAATGATGGTAGCTTTAAAATTACTCTTAAAATAAAACTAGTTACAAATAACAAGAATTAAAAGATAACACATTTGTTCCTCATATTTCTTCTTAGCATGTATTTATGTGATGCGCCCTCTGGTGGCCAATAAAATATCCATATTTATTTTTTTTTT
>NC_142953.1:10355740-10415740 GCF_046866305.1 Octopus bimaculoides
TATATTATATATATATATATATATATATATATATATATATATATATATATATATATATATATATATATATATATATATATATATATATGTATATATATATATATATATATATATATATATATATATATATATATATATATATATATATGTATATATATATATATATATATATGTATATATATATATATATATATATATATATATATATATATATATATATATATATATATATATATATATATATATATATATATATATATATATATATATATATATATATATTATATATATATATATATATATATATATATATATATTATATATATATAATATTTATATATATATATATATATATATATATATATATATATATATATATATATATATATATATATATATATATATATATATATATATATATATATATATATATATATATATATATATATATATATATATATATATATATATATATATATGTAGCCTGCTAGCCTTGGCTATGTCAAGATGGATTTTTATGTATTCTTCTTCCCACTTGGATTTTAAATGTTGCCACAATTATATGTCTATTCTACTGTAATTTTCTACATTCTTGTGCAGCTGAAGATTGCTCTACATATTGCATTGAATGTAATGCTCGCATTACTTAAATAAATGGAGTAGCATGAAACGTGCGTACTGCAATCATCTTGAAAATCCGTGTTGCTTATTTTGATTTATATATATATATATATATATATATATATATATATATATATACACACACACACACACACACACACACACACACACACACACACACACACACACACACACATAAATAAAATAACAACGATAAAGAAATAAACAACTAATGGTATCTTTTGTTGGTTTTTTTTTGGTTTTTGGTTTTCAGGATTTTTTTGTTTCTTTTCTCTTTTTTTTTTTTTCTCTTGGTTTACAAATCAATAATCAATACATGTTTGTCTTTCATCAACAACTGAATGAATTCTTCCAACTCCAAGGGACAGAATTCCACAGTCATATTCTCTCAACCCTAAAAATTCCACCATCGACATCAATTCTGTGAATTCGAGCTTCTGCAGTGAATTCCAAGAACAGAATTCCTTCATCAGCACTACGAACAACAATCAATCTCAGCTTCCTCCATCACTTCTGTGAAATCCCTGAATTTCTCCAACAATTTCGCAAACACAATTCCTCCACCAAACAACTCCTCCAAGAAAACAGTCCAACTCCACCAAAACAACCCCACCACCACCACCACTTTCCATCAAATTCTACCATCAATATACAACAGACTACATCTCTAGTAAACGCCAATATCAAACGGGCCCCGTTCTTCAATAAAGTACCCTGCTTCTTCACCAATTTTAAACAACAAAGTGTTCTCTTGCTAACGATGCTGATTATGATAATTGTGATGCTTGAGATTCAGGTTTCTAGTTGTGTGTGTGTGTGTGTGTGTGTGTGTGTGTGTGTGTGTGTGTGTGTGTGTGTGTGTGTGTGTGTGTAAGGGGGATGTTTAGTCTTGTGAAATCCTGTATCAGTCTTGTTGCTGCTGTCGATAATGATGTGTGTCGGTAATTCAGAAATGTGTTTTATCCTGAATGAGCATGCATACTTCAATTCGAGTAAGCAAGTTATAGACATGACTATCATTAGACAAGCAAATGCTCCTCTATATATATATATATATATATATATATATGACACACACACACACGCACATATATATATATATATACATACATACATACATACATACACACACACATCTTTTAATTCCTGCCCTCCCCATTAGACTGTAGCCAGGCTAGGGCTGAGTCTTGAAGAAATTTTAACTGAAAGAATCAATTTCTATTTATAGATTTTTCAAAAGTCACTATCGCACACATGCACGCACACACACATACTTATTTATCTATTTGTTTATTATTCTTAAACAAAAATATTATTAACAGTGACTTTGAAGTTTCCGCTAGCTAAGCCGTTGTCAGACAATGGCTTAGCTGGCTAAATCTTTGAAGCCACTGTCAACAACATTCTTGTATAAGAATAATAAATTTGTACTCTACAAAGGTACAGAGTAACCCATCAGATTAATGTAAAATTGTTTTTATTATAACAGGACGTAAAAACATTTCTCTCTCTCTCTCTCACTCTTTTTCTCTTTCTCTGCATGCGCATATGTGTATAGGGAGGACAATGCATTTTTTCTAAGTCATTTTATTACTCTTGCATATATTTATGTCTATACATAAATATGCATATTAGAAAATTACCATTTCTAAATCTCACAACATGAGATATTCAGCAACAGTACTTTGTAGTAAAGATTGTTTGCCAACATAACATGGCAGTCCTGGCTTAGGACTAATGTTGCTGTAACTTAGCCCCAGGAAACATCGTCTCCAGCTGGCTATACGACATGATCTGTGTCCTTATATTTTCTGAGTGGGGATGCTAGATTCCCTTGCTCGAAAATATAAGGACACAGATCACGTCGTATAGCCAGCTGGAGATGATGTCTCCTGGGGCTAAATTACAGCAACATTAGTCCTAAACCAGGACTGCCATGTTATGTTGGCAAACAATCTTTACTACAAATATGCATATGTTGATAAATATACACAAATGTATATGTGTATATTTGTATACCCATGCATACATGTTTCCATCATATCCACCAAAAAATTTTTAAAAAAGACTGGAGACCAATAACAACTGGATTCGCATGTGTATGCATGCATATGTGTACATCTGTGTAAGTGTGTATATGAAACAATAATCTATCTACCCTTAGTAGACGCACAACAGTGGTACTAGAATAACGGAATACTGAGCGCTTGACAGAAGAGGAAAGTGGAGGACCAGGAAGAGGTATGCTGCTTTGGTAAGGAAAACGGTAGGAGGATATATGGGTTTGGTAAAGAGGAGAAGAAAGTGGTGGGAGCCAGGGTGGGCCAACGACATAAAGGGAGGATGATGTACGTATGTTACACACACACGTGTGTGTGTGCTTGTCTGTATGTATATATGTGTTTGTGTATATATGTCTATGTATGTGTGTGTGTGTGTATATATATATATATATACATACACAGAGACATTAATGTTTGTGGTTATGTGTGTGTGTGTGTGTGTGTGTGTGTGTGTTAGCATGTATGATCCTGCACAAAGAGTGGATTTGGTATTATCTACACCGATTGTTGCGCCCCCCTCGGTATGGGCCCCTACCACCATTTCGATTGTTGTTGCGATTGTTGCGTCCTCCCCTGAACCCTCCGCCGCCACCACCACCACCGCCACCACCACGTGGTCCGGAGTTATAGTCCTGGTTGTAATTGTTGCTGTTGTTGCGGACAGCCGAGAAATCAGGCCCCATGTCTTGTCGACTGTACTTGTCCCGCATGTCCATCATCGGGTCATCATCCCAGTGACGCTTGCGATTGTTACCCATGTCCATACCCTGGTCAGGACCACCAGAGTCGTTACCCATCCTCCGGTGGTGGTCAAAATCATCCCGGTGCATTGCATCAGGATGGTTGGGATTGTTCATTTGAGGTGGACCAAAACCCCCTTGATTCCGGCCCTGCTGTTGTTGATGATGGTGGTAACCGCGGCTACGCTCCATCCTCTCGTCAATGTCATGATATTCGTCCATGGATCTGTCATATGACTGGTTGTCGCGTTGCGACATGTCTGGGCCATCCTGTGGCCACTGGTTTGGGGGTCGGTCATTGTTGAAGCGTTGACCACCACCACTTCCGCCACCACCATGTCCCATATTCATGTCACCTCGTCGACCTCCACCCATGCCTTCACGTGGGGGCATGCCCCCTCCTCCACCTCCTCCCCCGTCACCACCCCTCATGTCATGTGGCATGAAGTTGCCATCATTTATATTGGGACCCCCCTGTCGGTAATCCTTGTCGCGGTGACTGAGGCTGCCCATTTCACCATCATTACCTGGGGTCCGGGACTGGTTGTTCTCGGGGCCATCCCCACCCTGCATGTACTGTCCTGGAGGTGGAGGTCCCTGTTGGTTGCTGAGAGGAGGAGGGCCATTAGGGTCTGGACCTCCTGGTCCTGGTCGACACTGCATTCCTGGTGGTCCCTGTCGTATCATAGGCATCTGGTTTGGGGCTACCATGGGGCCAGCTTGTCCGTGTGGAGGTGGAGGCTGCTGCATGGTTGGACCTCGTATATCTATGAGAGAAAAACAAAAAAAAGTTACATATTAATACAATGCTCAATCTTGTAATGATGATGGTGGTGATGGTGGTGGTGGTGGTGGTAATGGTGGTGGTAGTGGTGATGATGTTTGTGATGATGTGACAATGATGATGAAGGTGGTGGAATGGTGATGATGATAATGCTTTTTGTTATTGTTGATGATGATGACAATGATGTTTATGATGATGATGTTTATGATGATAATGTTTCTGAATGATAGAACTACATGGTAGAACAGTGTGAAAGGACTGTGTGAGAGAAATGATATATAAGCATACGGTAGAATTTGTGTAGTAGAGCTATGTGGTAGAACTGCATCACAGAATTGCATGATAAAACTATATAGTAGAATTATACGATATAAGTCCTTTTAAGCATTTGAAATTTAATACTTACTCATTGGATTATGTACCGGAGGACGTGATCCCTGAGGCATACCAGTCATATTCGGAGGGCCTATCATGCCTGGTGGTTGTATAGACTGAGGTCCTTGAGCCATAGGGTGCATCACCTGACCACCCATTGGAAGAGGAGGTGGAGGTGCATTCATGTTCATTGGGCCTCCTTGCATTTGGGGAGGTGGGGGCATATTTGGGGGCAGACTGAGTTGATTGCCAAGCATCTTTCCTGGCTGTGGAGGAGCAGAGACTGTCTGATTAGCAGCAGCATGTGGGGTAGTCTGTGGTTGATTAGCTGGGGTCACACCATCTCTAGACTGAGGTGGAAGGTTGGCTGCTGGCGTTGTACTATCGTCTTTCTGTGCAGGAGGTTTTTGTTGGTTCCCATCAGTACCTGCCACTCCGGTTGGTTTCTGCCCGAGCCAAGCCTGCTCAAAGTTCTTCGGCACAGGCCGAGCATATGGTACCCTTTTGCGAGGTATCCTCTGTTCATTTTGTTGCTTTAAGTACTGTTCATCTGCAACCCAATCCAGTCCAGGAATTGCAGGAAGATCATTGTCACTGCCACTACCACAACTTAAACTAGATAGCTCTGGAAATAAACAAAAACATAAAGAAAAAGTATAAGAACAACAGGAAAACTAGGATATATAACAGAACTCAAATGAAATATCATTGTCACAGCTGCATAACCTTTGGTCACATATCTGAACCACCAGAGCTGACCTGGGGTTAAACAACAATTAAGTTAATCAGACAATGAAGAGTAGTGCCCAATACTTTTGCAAGAGCTTCAATACTTGAATTGCCTTGGTCTTCTGGAGTAAGCCCCAAATGCCTTTTGTTTCACCTATATAAGCTGTTTACAAAAGTCATAGTCACCGGACTATCAAAACACCTCAACAACCCACAGCCAAGAGAGCAAGTAGGTTTCTATAGGAACTACAACTCAATAGATGACGTGTTCATTCTAATACAGCTTGTAGGAGTGAGTGAATTAAATGACAAAAATGATGGAGATGATAAGTTACCTTTCATTTTCTGTTCTTTCTCTGGAAATTGTTCAAGACCCATTCCAGGTAGATGTGTGGTTATCTGTTCGTAATCTGGAGCCATATGAGAATAGAATGAGAGGAAAAATTAATACAACAACAAAAACAACAACAATAATAACAGTCCTCTCTATCATAAGCACAAGGTCTGAAATTCTGGTTGGGGAAGGGCTAGTCAATTACATCAACCTCCCAGTCTTCAACTGCTACTCATTTCATTGACCCCAAAATGATGAAAGGCAAATTTGATAGGATTTGAACTCAGAACCTACAGACAGATGACACGTCACTAAGCATTTAATCTGGTATGCCAACAATTCTTTCTATTATAGGCACAAGGCCTGAAACTTGAACCCAGAACATAAAGAGTGAAACAAATACTGCATGTCATTCATCATTGTTATCAATGCTCTACTGATTCTGCCAAATACCCCCATTCTTAAAAACAGACCTGAAATTGGTTGGGGGGAGGGGTTCATCACATAGATGACCACTTCTTTATTTTATTAACCCTGAAAGGATGAAAAGCAAAGTTGACCTCAGCCTCATTAGAACTCGGAATGCAGAGTGTCAGAAGAAATGCTGCAAAACATCTTTACAATGTTCTGTGGTCATGCCAATGTACTTACTGGAAAACAGGGAATATAAACATTCACCAGACAAAGGTCTTAGAGCAGTGGCTGTCAATCTTTTTAATATCAGGGTCAGATCTGAAACCTGGATTCTTCTTTTTAGGGGCCCAGACCAAAAAAATATAAAACACAAATCAATTAAAAAAAAATTTATATTTATAAAGGGAAGACCATTGAAGGCTGCTGGAAGCATACTTGAGAGCCACCAGAAGGACACTCTGGGGCTGTCTGAAGGACATTTGAGAGCCACCAGAAGGACACTTGAGGGCTGCCAAAAGGATGTTTGAAGGCTGCCAGAAGGATGCTTGAGGGCCACAGCTGAGAACTGTTGTCTTAGATATGTTAATACACACAAATGTGAAGATAAGGATAATTGGTCCAAAATTGTTGTCAAGGGCCTTCTAACAGAAGTACGAGTCCCACTAGGTAACAGTGCATCTCTCAAATAAATAAAGTTTCCCAAGAAATTCGCTTTCATTATTTATCTATCCAAAGGCAGCAAGTTGGCAGAATCATTACTGTACCAGACAAAAATGTTTAGTGGCATTTCTTCCAGCTCTTTATGTACTGAGTTCAAATGCTGCTGAGGTCGACTTTGCCTTTCATCTTTCCAGGGTCCATGAGATAAGTACCAGTTATGTACTAGTGTCAATGTAATCCATTTGTCCTCGCCCTAAAACTGCTTGCCTTGTATGAAATTTGAAACCATTATTTAGCTATACAAATTAATATAAATTTTTTTTCTTCAAATGCTCAGTTACCACTGTTAGCTTAATGTGAAAATAAACATTCTTAAGAATCATCTACAAAAAACTAAGACCTTACCACAATCAGCAGCCTCTTGATCCATTCCTAGAGGTAGTGTGTTCAAATTGTACCGATCTCTCATTTTATCACCGGGCCGGTTACGTGTCCAGAATTTCCTTTTTAAAACAGAAGAATAGAAAATTTTAATAAATACACACACACACACACACACACACACACACATATATACATTTATCAACATTGCCATTTTAACATCCAATTTTCCATACTTACATGGGCTGAACAGGATTTGCTAAGGTAGACTGCATAACTATTTTAAGTATCCCAATTACTATAGCAAACAACTACAGGTATATTTTGCACTTATAATTAAAATTAAAATTTTTCGTTAAATTAAAATTTTTCATTTGTATATTTAAAGAAAATATATCTTAACAATACTAACAATATTGTTTAACTGGCGCTTAATTAAGAGATGCAGCATATTGTGACATTTCTAGTGTGTCCAAGTAACCAACTACAATCATATAGTATTTTACTGACTTTTCTTTCCTAATGAGAACAAACAAGACCAAAATTCAGACACATTTCTACTCCTGCATAATCTGGCTTAATTTTTGGTCAACTGAAATTTTTGGAGTTATCTCTCTTGCATAATTACTTTTTACTTGTTTCAATCATTTCACTGCGGCCAAGTTGGGGCACTGCCTGGTAATTTTAGTAGAAATGTATCAACTCCCAGTACTTATTTTTTCATAAGTTGTTACTTACTCTTTTGGTCTTTTTTGCCAAACTGCTAAGTTACAGAGACGTAAATACACGAGCACTGGTTGTCAAGTGGTAGGCAGAGGACAAACACAGATGCAAAGACACAACACATAGATACATATATATATACATATACTCGAAGGGCTTCTTTCAGTTTCCAACTACTAAATCCACTCACAAGGCTTTGGTCGGCCTAAGGCTATAGTAGAAGACATTTGCCTAAGGTGCCAAGCAGTGGGACAGAATGTTAAACCATGTGGTTAGGAAGCAAGCTTCTCACCACACAACCATGTCCATACCTATGTGAGAATATTTCAATGAATTTTCTTCTCGTTAGCATCATCATCTTCCTTTAACATCCATTTTTCTATGCTTGTATGGGTCAGATGGAATCTGTCAAGGCAGATTTTCTACAGCTGGATGCTTTTCCTGCCACCAACTCTCATCTGCTTTTCCAAGCAAGGCAATATTTCCCACAAGGCCAGCATTGGTGATGGTGCCATCTTAAAAAGCACTGGTGATGGTGCCACATAAAAAGCAACTCTAGTGCTATGTAAAATGCATTGGTGATGGTGCCACGTGAAAAGCACTGGTGACGGTACTAGGTAAAAAGCTCTGGTGCTGGTTCCAAGTTGAAAACACAGGTGCTGGTGCTACATAAAATGCATTTGTGCCAGTGCCACTTAAGATGCACTGGTGATTTTGTTACATAACAAGCACTGGTGACGGTACCACATAAAATGCACTGGTGCCATGTTAAAAGCAATCAGTACGCTCTGTAAAGTGGTTGGCATCCAGCCATAGAAACAAGCTGAAACAAACTATGGAAACTGGAACAGGTTCTGGCCTTGCCAGTTCCTGTCAAGCTGTCCAACCCATGCCAGCATGGAAATCAGATGTTAAATGTTGACAAAGATGATGATGATTGATGATATATATATATATATTAATAATAATATTAGGGATAAAATCCAAAATTACAGGTAAAAACTCAATTAAAATCAATTACTAAAAATTAAAATTAATTTAAGTTTCACAGTATAAAATATATATAAATATATAGTATTAGGGAAAAGAACCAATTTTTTCTATATATGACAGTGGATTTTCATCGATGAGTTCATAAACCTTGGTTCTTTTCCCTAAAACTATATATATATATATATATATATATATATATATATATATATGCATTTTGTGAAACTTATGTAGCATAATCATCAGGATTAATATGTTAAAACATGCCGCATGAACTTTGCGAGTGTTGTATGTGTATAATGGTAATGTGTATATAATAGATGCTGAAAGACTTACGTGGTGTGGTCATTGGAACCAGATGCTAAAATGTGTCCCATAGGATGCCATGCCAGACTCCATACCATCCCTTCATGGGCTTCTTCCATTCCACCTACTTCTTTGTCAATTCTGAGAAAGAGAAACATTAAATATCAACATGACGGTCTTATAATGACACACACACACACACTTTCAACATGATTTGTTTTTCCATCATTCGTTTTTTTTAGTTTCCTGTCCTATAGGACGTTTCCTTTGCTTTAAACTATATATTCAAGGCCATTTTTTTTTATTTGTTTGTATAATGTATATTTAATTTATTTTGTTTGTATACTCTCGTTTACTTGTTTCAGTCATTTGACAGCGGCCATGCTGGAGCACCGCCTTTAGTCGAGCAAATCGACCCCAGGATTTATTCTTTGGAAACCTAGTACTTATTCTATTGGTCTCTTTTTGCCGAACCGCTAAGTTACGGGGACGTGAACACACAAGCATCGGTTGTCAAACGATGTTTGGGGGACAGACACACAAACACACACACACACACACACATATATATATACATATATACGACGGGTTTCTTTCAGTTTCCGTCAACCAAATCCACTCACAAGGCTTTGGTCGGCCCGAGGCTATAGTAGAAGACACTTGCCCAAGGTGCCACGCAGTGGGACTGAACCCGGAACCATGTGGTTGGTAAGCAAGCTACTTACCACACAGCCACTCCTGCGCCTGTATGTTCACATTTTTGTATTGGGTTTTCGTCACTGTCCCTCATTCATTCACTATTTCTAGCAGCTTCTCACTACTGAAACCATCAAACATGAACAATATTATCATTAAAGGCAGGCGGTGAGCTGGCAGAAACGTTAGCACGCCGCCAGGCAAAATGCTTAGCGGTATTTCGTCTGTCTTTATGTCCTGAGTTCAATTTCACCAGTCCTCAGTCAAATCGTCCAACCTATGCTAGCATGGAAAGCGGACGTCAAACGATGATGATGATGATACCTACCCTACTTGCCAGAACATAATGGTTCCATCTGATCCTCCACTGCAGAACAGTCCCTCATGAATTGGGTGCCAAGCAGCAGCTGAAAAAAAAAAAACAGAGCAAAGAAATTATGAACAAATAATAAAAATCTGATATTGAGATTTAGCCACAAATTTTAGGGGAGAGGTATTTAGTTGATTACAATGGTTTCAAATTTTGGCCCAAGGCAAACAATTTCCAGGGATAAGTAATGTAACAAAACACAACAATGTGCTTTGTCATCAGCTACTCTACCATCCAACTGAAATCTATTTTATCTAACCCAGAAGATCAGCAATGTCGAGCTCAACAAGATTTGATCAGACAACCTATCAAGGGACGTAACTCAATACTATCAGTTTAGTCAGCACCCTACAAACCTTTCTCAAAAGTACTTGCTCACTAAAATTGTTTACATTCACAACCCGTATAACCCAAATTTATACAAGCACCACCAAGTCACAGCGACTGAGGGAATCTACCCAAACATTATAAATAGAACCAAAATTATCACATCAACAACAACAACAACAACAACAAAATAAAGTAACATTTACATTCTGTCATACACATATAAACACATCTACACACTCACCTTACATAAACATGACCGGATGCCCTTCCTGTTGCTAATGCTCACCTGTTTTCAAGCACTAATCTATAACCTTATATGCCAATCCTACACTCATCTTAATCTTATACTCAAATCCTAAACACTAATTTTTTCACTACATTCAAACCCTCTACCTAAGGTCTACAAATCCATATATCCCACACTCTCACCCTATACTGACAATAATCCTTATACTATAGAGGATCATGTCATCACAGATTATATAGGACCAACGCATTATAAGTTTCACCTTTTTGTATTTAAACTGGCCATATCTGGGCCATATAGTCAACATGTTTTATGATCTAACTGGCCAGGTCTAGCCTATCAGACCTACTCTACAATGTCATTCTTAAAACAAAGAATCACATCATTGAAATCTCAAAACTATGAGATAATGCATGATTAACTCTCTAGCATTTAAACTGGCCATATCTGGCCCAAATATTCAACCCATTTTATGTTCAAACTGGCCAGATCTCACTTCTCACGCCTACTCTTCTAATAATATACAATCACATTGTTGTAATCTCAAAGCTACAAGACAATGCATGATCAATTCAAAACAATATGAATAAACAAGCATTACATTTGACAGAGTAATATGAATGCTAGAGAGTTAACCCGGCTATCTTTCGTTTTGATTACAATTTACGTCATTTCTAATCCACATGCGTTTGTTTATGTTTCCGTAAAAGGGTTTTAGGGTTAGGGTTACGGTTATGGTTAGGGTTAGGGTTACGGTTACGGCTAGGGTTACGGTTGGGGTTAGGGACGGAATTCCCTAACCCTAACCCTAAAACCCTTTTATGGAAAGCGACAATCTTGTTCAGAAACATAAACAAACGCACGTGGATTAGAAATGACATAAAATGTAATCAAAACGAAAGATCGCCAGTTAACCCTGTAACACCTTCCATAATCCTTCTCCTACAGTTGTGTAATTAAAGCAGTAACAGTTGTGCTTGCAGTAAAACCTAAAGCAGCATGTTTCTTACGAGGGTCACGTCAAATTACCCTGCAGTTTTGAACTAATAACTACGTTGCCAATAGTAAAGAGTTTTTCCTTCACCACCATTTCACTTATTTTCTC
Organism: Octopus bimaculoides; assembly: GCF_046866305.1. Classification (NCBI taxonomy): domain Eukaryota; kingdom Metazoa; phylum Mollusca; class Cephalopoda; order Octopoda; family Octopodidae; genus Octopus; species Octopus bimaculoides. The sequence continues at coordinate 10,367,630 of NC_142953.1, forward strand.
TAAATAACTGAAATTAATAAACAACAATGGACAGGAAAAAAAAATAATAATAAAAAGAAAACAATTGTAAGGATTTACATAACAATGAAACACACACTAATGTCCCAAACATTATCACTAAGGAGGACCCTAAGAACCAACCCATAGATTTGATCCCTTCTTAGAAAATATAATGACGACCCTTACCAGTTGCTTCCTTTTTGTGGCCCCTGAATGTCTGCATTTCTTCTTTCATGTTGCGAATATCAAACAACTTCAACAAATGGTCCCTCGATGCTGTCAATAGCCAGTTACCATTTCTGTTCCATTTCAATTCCATCACAGTACTCTTGTGAGCATGGCTGCAGCAAAAGATAAAGGGAGTGAAGGAGCATTGTGGGGATTACTCATAAATGAACAAGAAATCAATATTACAGAATAAATGGTTCAATTACAGCTGACAAAGTGCTGCGGCCACCACCACCATCATCATCATTATCATCCTCATAATAATAATCATACCATGCTCATCATCATTGTCACTGTCATCAACATCAGCATCCACCATCTCTTCATCATAATCCCTACTTTCAAGTCCATTTTTGCCATGATGGCACAGGTTAGTCAAGTCATTATGACAATATTCTGTAGTCAGATGCTCTTTCTGTCATCAAACCTTACTTGTTTCAAAAGTAACATATTTTTCATTCTACTAGTTTCATATGTCAAAACTGCTTAGCTTATGAGACATGATGTTAACAGGAAACAGAAACAAACATCATTGTAGCTCAATGTAAAGACACAGAAACTAACACACACACACAGAGGCTTCCGTACAGTTGGTTTCTGCCAACCAAATTTCACTCCCAAGGCAATGGTCAGCCCAAGGACAGTGCAAAAGTCATTTGCCTAAAGGGTCACATAATAGGATGAAACTCAAGACCACATCACTGCACAGCAAACTTTTTAATCACACAGCCATGCCTACCCCTAAAATATTACCCCCACCCCCAGGTGTGGCATGAACTCATAACCACTGCATTTTTATGAATATATCAATAAACACAAGGTGGGTACTGTCCATTAGCAACACATTCGCATGCTAACATAGGAATTTATGCACATGCATGCATGAATACAGAAAAGCAAGCAGATAAGAAAATGTATCATAGAGGCTAGCTGTCCTGGATAAATGCTTTGAAGCCTCCAGCTTCTACATCCAGATTATAAATTTACACTTATACCAATAATAATAATCGGTGCACTTGGTTTTGTGACAGTCTGACAATCTGGATAAGCTAAGGTTTTCAGAAAAAGAAATCAACCAACTAACTCGCATATTACAAATACAAACTGTAAGTGGAACAGTAAACATATGCAAGACTTTTCTCAAGATTAAAATGCAAATTTGCTTTTATTATCCACATTCCAATGAAGGAGCTTTGTATGTTTGTTAGAAACCAGCTTCTTCCTTAGAGAAAGAGTTCAAATAATTAAAAATAGAAGAGAAAAACACACACACACACATGAATAGAAACACAGGTCTTACATTGTAGCTAAAGACTGCGATGTCTTAGGGTCCCACAGTTTAATGGGTTGTTGGTTGTCTTTACTGCCAGAAGCAATGAGTGCCTTCTGTGGATGCCAATCAACACATTTGACATCAGCTCCATGACCTTAAAAGAAGAAGAAAAAAAAGAAAACCAGTGATGAGAAATACCATATAACAAAATGTCTAAATGCTGAAATGTCTGAGATGAATTATTGTTCATTATCACCATCATTTAATGTCTGTTTTCCATGCTGACATGGGTGGGATGGTGTGATAGGAGATGGCAAACCAAAGGACTATACCAGGTTTTACTGTCTGTTTTAGCATGATTTTTACAGCTGGATATCTCAGAAATACAGAATTTATAGATATGTAGATATATTTCATTTACCTTTATAGATATATAAATAAACCTTTCTGATATATACCTACCCTACCACCTCTCTCCCTCTCTCATCCTTCAGACTAACAAGATAATGCAAGATTAATTCAAAACAATGTGAATAAATAAGCATTGCATTTGATAGAGTAATCCAAATGCTGAAGGGTTAAAGGCCTGAAAATACAATGAGCCTGTCTCCTCTTCTTAACCCTCACCATGCAGGCCTATGATTAAAGACCTTCCAGCTATGACCATTCCATCTTTTTCTTAAGAATTGTGTATCTACATTCCTTTTGCAAGTCAGTAGGATGAAATTTGAGGGATTTGGGTTGCAATTTCTTAATCTAATAACCATATAGAAGCTCCCTTTACAGTCCTGCTCTCCCTCTATTCAGTAGACAGAACGGTGAACTGCAGGTGTAGCATATAAATTCCTGCAACAGAGAAACTAACCTCTCAGAATTTTTTCTTCATGACATCTCTGGAAGTCCCAGATCCGAACAGTGCCATCATCAGAGCATGTGGTGAACTTCACATCTGTTGGGCAAAAACTGGAAAGGAAAAAAAAACAATGAGTGAAATTTGGCAAAACTTGTGGAGATTTCACACAAATATACTTTATAAATGTACAAATATACTCTACAAATATATAAATATACTTTATAGATATACACTGTCCCAAATTATTTTATACTTTATAGATATATAAATATACTTTATAAACATATACTGTCCCAGCCACATGGTTCTGGGTTCAGTCCTACTGTGTGGTACATTGGGCAAGTGTCTTCTACTATAGCCTCAGGCAGACCGAAGCCTTATGGGTCGATTTAGTAGATGGGGACTGAAAGAATCCTGTCGTGTGTGTGTATTTGTCCCCCATCACTGCTTGACAACCAGTGCTAGTGTGTTTATATCCCAGTAATTTAGTAGTTCAGCAAAAGAGACCAATAGAATAAGCACCAGGCTTTAAAAAAAATACTGGGGTCAATTCATTCAACAAAAATAAATTGTTCAACATGGTGCCCCAGCATGACCACAGTTTAATGGCTGAAACAAGTAAAAGATATACACTTAGGCAGACAGCAGAATATAAACCCATTATCAAGGACTCATTTTATTTAACTGCGTTTTCCCATTAAATCCTAGACTTTTTAAAGGCCTATCGACTCAAGATATTTTGAACTCAACCCAGAACTTTGTTTGTGGGCCCCTGAGTCCCAGCTTGGGTACTGATAGTTTGCATGAGCTCCCTGATCATATAAACCAGCAGTACCCTAATCACTTTCAATACTGCCTTAAACTTCTAGCATTGAAGCCACCCATATCTGGTCAAAATATTCAACCTTTTTTTTTTTTTTGATCAAATTAGCCAGACCCAGCCTCTCGCTTGCATCCCAACCACATGCTTCCAGGTTCAGTCCCACAGCATAACACCTTGAGCAAGTAAGTAGCCGACCAAAGCCTTGTGAATGGATATAGTAGACAGAAACTGAAAGAAGCCCATCATGTGTGTGTGTGTGTGTGTGTGTGTGTGTGTGTGTGTGTGTGTTTGTCCCCCAACCAATACTTGATAACAGTTGTTGGTGTGTTTACATCCCTGTAACTTAGCAGTCCAGCAAAAGAGACCAATAGAATAAGTTGGTGGAGGGCAATGTTTTTGACTAAAAAAAACCCTTCAAAGGTGTTGCCCCAGCATGGCCGCAGTCAAAATGATTGGAATAAGTAAAAGATAAAAGAAACACATCCTTCAAATCTCAAAACTACAAGATAATGCATGATTAAATTTAACAGAGTAAATCTGAATGCTAAAGGGTTAAAAAGAAGTACACCTTGCATACACTGAGTCTGGTGAAAAAAAAAAAATGGGATAGTCATAGGTGGATCAAACATCTTTGATTATGCACCTGCTTATTTTGGAACTCACCTGGGACTCAACAGCAACCCTCTCATCTTCCCAAGTTAAAGTGCACCTACTGTCGAACAGGCAGAATAGAAGCCTGTACAGGAGCCAATGGATGTTGTAGTGAGATATTATTTCCCCCACTGCTTGTTGCAACTGATATATCAACCAGCATTGAATGACTTACCTCCCCTGATATTCAACATCTACAGAACTGATGACCTTCTCATACTCAACGATATCATAGGTCAGTGAGGTCAGGGGTGTTCAACAAAATATAGATTTTGTACATGTTATTGTTTACTCCCAGTGTCAGGATTGACCAAGTAGTCCGGCCATGACTATCCTACCTTGTTTTAAATATAATTCATATGAGATGATATTCCTCAATATGTTCACATTGATATGATTTGAGAGATTTAGCTATTATTTCAAGCAAGTCAAAACTCTTAAACTGAGATTAACAGTCAAAACAGATCCTACCAACACAACTGATGAATTTGATTTGTTCTAATTATTGGTTTCAAATTTTGGCACAAGGCCAGTAATTTTGAGGGAACAGTTAAGTTGATTACAGTAATCCCAGTGCTCAACTGGTCCTTATTTTATTGACCCCAAAAGTATGAAAGGCAATTTGAACTCAGAAAGTATTTTTACCTGGTGTGCTAACAATTCTGCCGGCTCACCATCTTGATTTGCTTTTAATATTGAAATCTTATAAATTTTAGGTAAATTGCCAAAAAATGGACATAAATACTGCAGTGGATTGGATAAATCATAAAGCCCAGTATTTAGATACAATCCTGTTTGTTCTGAGTTCAAATCCTTCTGGATTCAACTTTGCCTTTCATCCTTTCGGGGTCAATAAATTCAATACCAGTCAAGTACTCTGAGGTTGTTGGTATCAGCTAACCTTCTCCCCTCAAAATTGCCAGCCTCGTACCTAAGTTAGATGCAGTTATTATTATTTAAGGCAGCAAGTAGAAAGAATCATTAACATGCTGGGCGAAATGCCTAGAAGCTTTTTGGCCATCTTAATGTTCCAAGTTCAAATTCTGCTGAAGTCAACTTTGCCTTTCATCCTTCCAGGGTCGATAAAGTAAGTACCAGTTGAGCACTGAGGCTGATGTAATCAACTAACCTACTCCCTGAACCTAGAGGCATTGCACCTATAGCAAAAAGGATTATTATTATCATTATTATTATTATTATTATTATTATTATTATTAAGGTGGTGAGCTGGCAGAATCGTTAGCGCACTGGACGAAATGCTTAGCAGTATTTCACCCATCGCTATGTTCTGAGTTCAAATTCCACCAAGGTTGACTTTACCTTTCATCCTTTCAGAGTCGATAAAATAAGTACCAGTTGAATACTGGGGTCGATGTAATCAACTCATCCCCTCCCCCAAAATTGCTGCCCTCGTGGAAAAATTCGAAACTCATAATTATTATTATTATTATAATAATAATAATAATAATAATAATAATAACAATTATTATTATTATTATTATTATGATGATGATGATGATGATGGCTGTGAGCTGGCAGAATCAATAGCACATCAGGCGAAATACTTAGCGCTATTTCATCTGTCACTAAGTTCTGAGTTCAAATTCCACCAAGATCGACTTTGCCTTTCATCCTTTCGGAGAGGCTAAATTAAGTACCAGTAAAATTCCGGGATCAATATAATCGACCAGTCCCCTCCCACAAAATTTCAGGCCTTATGCCTTCATTATTATTATTATTACTGATCTGGCAGAGTTTCTACAGCTGGATGCCCTTCCTAACGCCAACCACTCAGAGAGTGTAGTGGGTGGGTGCCAGTGGCACGTAAAAGCACCCACTACACTCTCAGAGTGGTTGGCATCCAGCTGTAGAAACTCTGCCAGATCAGATTGGAGCCTGGTGCAGCCATCTGGTTTGCCAGTCCTCAGTCAAATCGTCCAACCCATGCTAGCATGGAAGGCAGACGTTAACCGATGATTATTATTATTATTATTATTATTATTATTCTCCTCATAAGGTGGCGAGCTGGTAGAATCATTAGCATGGCATTTCATCTGTCACTACGCTCCAAGTTCAAATTCCGCCAAGGTCAACTTGGCCTTTCATCCTTTTAGGGATGATGAAATAAGTACCAATTACGTGCTGGGTCGGTGTAATCAACTAGTCCCCTCCCCTCCAATTTCAGGCCTTGTGCCTATAGTAGAATGTATTACTAATATTATTATTATTATTATTATTATTATTATAATAAGGCAGTGAGCTGGCAGAATCATTAGCATGCCAGGAAAAATGCTTAGTGGCTTTTGGTCCGTCTTTACATACTGAGTTCAAATTCTACTGAGATCAGCGTTGCCTTTCATCCTTTCGGGGTTGATGAAATAAGTACCAGTTGAACACTGGGATCTATGTAATCGACTAGTCCCCGTCCTCCAAATTTCAGCCCTGTACCAATACTTGAAACCATTATTATCTGTGTTGTTGTTTCGCAGTATTTATTTTGAGTTCAAATCCCACCAGGGTCAATTTTCCTTTCATCCTTCTAGCACTGACTTAAGCCACTCAAACTGCTCACAGTAGATCTCCTTTGTTATCGCTTGGTTTGGGTTTAAAAGTTCAAAGTGAACTAAACCTTTCATATCTCACCAAACAGATAACAACACCTTACATGGGTGAAGACCTTATTTAGCCCGGCGTGCCAGTGTTTCTCCTTTCCCTACCTACTCCCTTCAGTACTTGACATTTTTATAGAGAACCCATTTCTTGCCACCAATCACCATTCGGTCCAAAACAGGTTCATTCGTGAGATGTGGCAGCAAAGAGGAGCACACATTCACTTCCTGCACGCAATTAGACTCGGAAAGTTTGCGAGGAACCCACTGACCCAATTTGCTAACTTTTCCAATGGCTTGCAGGTGTTGATGAATGGTTGAATGACCAAATCCAAGCTTCTCTGCTAGTTCCTCAACAGTTACAATGGGATTTTCTTCTACCAGGGATTGCAGGACATCCTCATTGAGTACTACAGATCTTCCAGGATGAGGCTGGTCTTCTAGGCTGTAGTTTCTAGCTTGGAATTTCCGGAACCACTGTTGACACTGGCTTACGCTTATTGTCCGATCCCCATATACTGCATTAATATTCCTTGCACTTTCTGCTTCACTGTTGCCTTTATTGAACTCATAAAGCAAAATATACCGAATACGCTCCTTTGTCACTTTCATTATAGCTTTGAGAAAAATAACTTAAAATCGAACTGTACTCTTCAAAACTTGCAGTAAAAATATGGACAAGGTAAAATCACTACCTGCTTTTATAGCAAATTGATGCAGGTAGTTTATCCCATCCCCTGCTACTTTTAGTTTAACTGGAAAAAAACCACATTATTTATGGAATGACCTAATTTATATATATATATATATATATATATATATATATATATAAACATGCATGCACGCACATACACACGCATTTTTATCTGTATGTCACACCAAATCTTGTAACAATGTAAGAGATAAGTGAGAAGGCTTGAAGAGTAGGACTTCATTAAAATGCACACAAAACATAAGACTGCTTGAAATCTCCCCAATCCTAAAAGAGCCAGAAAATACTTCAGTGTCCAGCAGTTAGCTACCAGCAAAGGTCAGAGGAGAGACTCACAATAAAACACTGCTTTCACATACGGATCAGTGCTGCTACTTCACAGATATCCTAGGCTTACAATGAAGAACTGCTCCCACATCGGAGACAGTGCTGCTGCTAGATGCACAGATAATGTAGACCTACAATGATGTACTGCTTCTGAATAAGGGAATGCTGCTGCTGCTGCTACTGTTACACACACAGATATCCTAGAACCACAATGGAGGACTCTGCTGCCAGATCTGAAATTCAGCTACACATTCAAATGTCCTATTCTACACCCAGAAAATAGACATACAACTGATCAACATGGAATTTCTCGCAAACAAATTCCAACACCTGGCCCACAGACAGCCTTCCTCCTCTTCCACTTCCTCTCTCTCTCTTCTCTGCTACTGCTATTAATGTGGCCTTATGCTCTTTGGAGTCAGCTTGTATTATTACTTCCGCTTGTGTACTCCCAAATTATCTCTCCTCCTCTCATCACCCCCATTGTGTCAGCTCATCCCAAGCCCACACAAACCTATTTCCAATCACCCACTTCCCAAAACATACACCTTCTGAAATTATTTTCCTGCCCATGTAAAGCATTGGACAAAATTCTTCCTGGTATTTGGTCACATTCCTAGGTCCGCCAAATTATAAAGAACTAAATATCAATGTAACCAATAACAACTAGATATTAATATAATCAACAGTAGCAAGAAAATAGGGTATCCCCCATTCACAGCCTAAGTCAAATGACTGAATGAAAATAGTAACAACTTCATGACTACAGCCAAGAAACTAAATAGCAGGGTGACTTCCCATGGTTACATTCTATTAACTGAATGAAGGTAGGTGACCCCTAATGGCCTCAACCCAACAACTGAAAGAAACCAGAGTAGCTCTCTTGTGACCAGAGCCTAATGACTCGGAGAAGGCATGGTGAACCAGTGTAGTAACTATTACTATACGTGTGTTTACTGTTATAAACATAAAAATGCTAAACAGACCAAATGTACTATACACATTCATATTACTGTTAAATAAACACTGCATACTAATGACTTACCGTGTCTGTGGTCTCATTTGCTCCTATGGGGCATAGAATGACAGCGAGAATAAGAGATGATCAAAGAAAACGGGATGTGCGAGAGGGTTAGACAAGCATGAGAAGAAAGTAAGAGCAATAAAGAGCTGGTGAGAGAGAGAGAGAGAGAGAGAGAGAGAAAAAGAGAGGGGTTTTGGCAAGGTACCAACATATGTGTAGGGGAGAGAATGCTGGTCAAAAGGAGGAAGAAAAGAATACTTCCACAAGATCTTGCAATATTTGAAATAAATGGTAAGGAAACCACTGAGTATTGGTCATCATTCTATGAGATGGTGATATAATCAGGTTACAGTGAACAGGGACCGTGTATTGAACACAGTTGTTATTTAGCCCTAGGTCGGCCCTAAAAAGGCAAACATATAGTGAAAGGTATTCCAGTCATAACTATCATATCTTCCCCCTCCACCAGATTAGATTATACAATGTATACTTCCATGTAAATGATTTCTGAGAAATTTGATTGTTATTTCTAGCAGTTTGAATAACAATCTTCATTGAATTGTGTAGCTCCACTAATTTGTCTGCTCCACTTACCTTGGTAATGCCATTTGGGAGAGGCAAAAAACATCACAGTTCATATGAGAGAGGCCGTGTGTGTGTGTGTGTGTGTGTGTGTATGAGAGACATCATCATCAATATCTAAAGTCCATATTCCATGCTGGCATGGGTTGGACCACTTGACAGGAATTGGCAAGGCCAGGGGCTGCACTAACCACTTTACAGATTGTACTGAGTACTTTTTTACATGGCACCAGCACCCACACCAATGCTTTTTACATTAGGATTTTATTTCTGTTGTGATGAGCAGGTCTTTAAAAAATATTTCTAACATCTCTGAGTGGTTGGCGTTAGGAAGGGCATCCAGCTGTAGAAACTCTGCCAAATTTAGATTGGAGCCTGGTGTTGCCATCCGGTTTCACCAGTCCTCAGTCAAATCGTCCAACCCATGCTAGCATGGAAAGTGGACGTTAAACGATGATGATGATGATGATGATGATCTCGTTATAGCAAAGATGTTACAGAGATGATCACGGCAGTAAAACTGTCAAGTTCTGTACCTTTACAGTTATGAATTCAATTCCGACTAGTTTTCTTTTTCTTTTTTTTTTTAATTTATTTATTCAAGTAGTTAGTATTAATAATCTTGGATAGATTGAATCACCCCCTCCCTCCACCCTCTCTCTCTCTTTCTGTACATGTGGTTTGTATGTATATATGAGAGCATAACCACTGTTTAGTTGACAACTTCACCTAACTGTTTCTTCAGAACTTTCTTGCATATTTTCTGATGAAATTTTGTTTTTGATATCTAGGTTACAATTATATCGATATTCTTTTTAATCTATATACATCTATGTATTTTTCTTCAGAAAATTAAGTTCATATCTTTTTTTAACCAGTCAATAACTTGCTCATGGTCATTGCACACAACATAAGCATGTCACATAAGAACAGGAAAGGTGCAAATTACAGGAAACCATCCAGAATGCTTTCCGTCTGATTTGTAGTAGAGTAAATGTAAACTCAGGGCAATTTTTCATCATACATTCCAATTTATCATGATATCAAGATAATGTCATTGACTGTTCTAATGTTATATCACAGTCATGAACCAAGAAATTGAATGGTTAAAATAAATAAATGAATATTTTCTGAATATTTTTCTTTAAATTTCATTGACGTAATCAAAATCTATACTTTTGGAAATGTATCAGCCGAATTCTAGTGTAAGCATCCCATATAATCCTTCATAAACTTTTTAATTTTTGGAATTTTCATAAAAATGTTTCGAATTTCTGTTCTACACATGGGAATTTATATAATCACGGGGGGGGGGGGGTGATTTCAAGGCTATTTAGCTGTTATTTTTAACACATCTCACGACACCTTCCTCGTTTCTTTGCCACTCTGAATATTGATGTTTTTCGGTTTTTCGATATCTTTCTCTCCATAAACACATATATAGTTTAACCAAAAAAATTCAGACTTCCATATTATAAATTCTGACTTTAAAGAAAAAATTCGAAAACAAATCCCCACCCTCTCATAAGCGTAAGGGTGGAGATGGAGTATATGTAATCTGGGTATACCCTCCCTTTTAAGTTTTGTTTTTTTTACGGAATCCTGTTTCAGACCATGGAGAATCCGATTCTGGAAAAAAATTTTCAAAAATCTCAATTTCAAAAAATTCGATCCCCCCCCCACCGGTTTTTATATAGATCCACAGGGTAAACCTAACCCTAACCCTAACCCTAACACTAGTTTTGTGAGATTTGGCTGTTATTTCTAGCATGTAAATATGCCTGCTTGGTGGGGGGGGGGGGGATTGAAATTTTTCAAAAAATCTTTTTTCAGAATCGGAATCTCCATAGCCTAAAACGTGGGATTCCGTTAAAAAAATTAATAAATAAGGGGGGGGGTTCAGATTACATATAGTCCATCTCTACCAGCGTAAGAATTCCCTTGGGTAGAACAGAAATTCGCAAAAATTTTATGAAAATTCCAGAAAATAAAAACAGGTGACACTGAAAACTTCTCGGCTGCTAAAAGAACGAACACTGCAATATTTACGTGTGAACATAATAGATATAACTATAGCTAGATAACAGAACAACAAAAGCAGAAGGAGAGACAGACAGGAAGAGACAGACAGAGCAAGGAGAGGGGAAGACGTTTTTAATAGAGAGTAAGGGAATATAGCGAGAGAGCGTGAACAGAGGCAGAACGGAGGGAGAGGAAAATAGAGGTGGATAGTACAGTAAAGAGAGAGAGAGAGAGAGAGTGGGTGAAGAGAGGAAGACACAGAGAAAGGTGTGAAGAGAGGAAGTATAGATAAGGCAAGGGAGATAACCTTACGGGACAGGAAGTGAAAAACACAAATGACGTCAAATTATGGCTATCCATGTGCGCGTGGAGAAAGCAAGGAAAAAGTCCTTTTCTTCTGTTTAGTTTACTCCTCTTCATTTGTATTAGCATACTCTGCTCGTATATTTTCCATCCATTATATCTATATAAAGGGCGGTGAGAGAGCGTTGGGCGGCTCTTTTTCTAAATTCAAATGCCGCCGAGGTCATATTTGCCTTTCGTCCTTTTAAAATCGATAAAATAAAGTACGAGGTTCAATATAATCGACTATTCCTTTCTTTTAAATTTCTACGCTTCTGATTAGAGAAGAAATCGGGGTATGTCTTCTCTGAGGAACGGGAACATCAGGAGTTTCCGCACTCCTTTTTTTCCCGTACATCAAAAGCATGGAAGAAATACGTTAACATTCCTATATAGTTCTTTATCCCAGCTAAGGCATTCTAATATCTAAGTTTATTTCAGTACTTCTGATTCATGCTGTAAGATATACGTATGCAACATCCCACCCTACTCCAAGATTTTGTTTCTCATAACTTTCTAAAAAATGGACATTTTTAAATAGAATTTTCAACACACAAGTTTCAGATGTTGATTACGACTATATTGGAATTTGATGGGGGGAAAAGAAAAGTTGGGTGGGGAGGGGCGATAATTCACACACCTCATCAAAATGCGGAAACGAAAGTGGAGACAAAGTCAGTGTGTGAATTATCCGACCCTATCGTCAATTTTTTTTTCCTCCACATCATTACACAATCTGAAACGTATTTATATTAGATTTTATGATAAAATATCCAGTTTTGAGAAAGTGCGTGAATTATCCGAAACTTTTCTCGACTCCTCTGATATTTGCTTTTACAAATTCGAATATATAGGCGAAGGCGTGACTGTGTGGTAAAAAGCTTGCTTCCCAACCACATGTTCCGGGTTCAGTCCCGCTGAGTGGCACCTTGGGTAAATGTCTCCAAGGGCTGACCAAAGTTTTGTGAGTTGATTTGGTAGACGAAAACTGATAGAAGCCGATGATTTGTGTGTCTCTACCACCACCGCTTGACAATGGGTGTTGGTGTGTTTACGTCCCCATAACTTAGCGGTAGGGCAAAAGAGGAAGATAGAATGAGTACTGTCATCGATATGTTAACTAAAAAAAAATTCTTCAAGGCAGTGCCCCGGCATGGCCACAGTCAAATGACTGAAAGAAGATAAAAGATAGCCCAAATCTACACCATCTAAAATGTATCACTGGAAAACTCCATTGAAAAAATGTAAGCTATATATGATGATGGCAGTTTCTTTGTGCCAGAACATAAAGAAGAGTGACACACCCCCAAGTAGATATGTAATCCAATCCTCTTGCAGCACTTAGGTGAGTCCATGCAATCCAATTCCACCCTTTAGACTTGAAGATTTAACCACAGTGGATCTGTGGGCTAAGGACAGTTGCAATGACCAGCAAGCTTTAGGTTTTACATTGGTGTGGCCTTTTGCTAACTGAATTGTTTTACAAAGCTGGAGAACTTCTACTACCCTGGAGTTGCCAGAAGAGTATCAAAGAGAGTACCAGACTGCCAAGACTCCACTCCTTAATCTGCTGCCAAGGCTGACTCCCTTAGACATTCGTTTCCCAAGACATTCATAAAGCAGTGAGGGTTTGTGCTTGGGGTTTCTTCCATAACATGCTAATTAACATATTGCTGGGACCCTGGCAGGTGCTACTACGCTGGGTTAGAGTAAGGAACAATAGTGGCTAAAAGGTGGTTCCTCATTCTTCACGGACTCCCAAATCAGGGCCCCAGTGCGTGTGTGTGCATAAGTTTTTGCATATGCTCGGCAAAATTTAATTCAAAGCAAATGATTTGCATTACTCGTGGTTCTGAAGGTATAACAAATATGGACAATGGCTAAAAAAAGGATTATTAAGAATTGTATTTAAAAATTTAAAATATTTTGTGTATTGTAGAAATATAAGTTTATTGCAGATAAATTTTAACAAAATTTTTCATTTGACCCCAGTTGAGAACCACTGTTACAAAGTATTGACAGAGATAATGAAAGATGACTGGACCCAGATAAATAGAAAACCAAACAAAATACAACAATTTGGGACACTAGTTAGAAGACAGAATAATTAGAGCAGAATATAATTAAAGACTAAATGCATGTCTGAGTCTAACATACAGAACAGAATACAACTCAACAGATATGGAACAACATGATTCCGGGTTCAGTCCCACAATATGACACCTTGGGTAAGTGTCTTTTACAGCCTCACTCATCTAAGTCTTGTTAGTGGCTCTGAAAACGGTAGTGTTTACTTATCCTCCTCCAAAGAGGATATGTGGTGGGGAACAAATTTATTACACTGACCCCAGCGTTTGACTGGTACTTAATTTATCAACCCTGAAAGGATGAAAGGCGAAGTCAACTTTGGCGGAAATTAAACTCAAAACATAAGGACAGATGAAATACCAACAAGCATGTTGTCTGGTATGCCACCAATTCTGCCGGGTTGCCACCTTCTGCAAATTATAATAATTTTTAATTATGGCTGTGGGGTAAGAAGCTTGCTTTTAAGCAAGGCTATTTTAAGCATGGCTGTGGGGTAAGAAGCTTGCTTCACAACCACATGGTTCCAGGTTCAGTCCCACTGCATGGCACCTTGGGCAAGTGTCTTCTACTACAACCTTGGGATGACCAAAGCCTTGAGAGTGAATTTGATAGACAGAAATAGAAAGAAGCCCATCTAATGTATATCTATGTGTGTGTGTCTGCTTGACAACAGGTGATGGTTTTGTTTACATTCGATGGACATTTATAATAATTTTTAATAGGCACAAGGACTGCAGTTTCTGAAGTGAGAGATTAGTCAATTAAACTGACGACCAGTACTTAACTGCTACGTTATTTTTATCCACCCAGGTAGGATGACAGGTAAAATTCAATAATGACAATTTCTAACAAAGAAACAAGACCACAAAATTCCTGAGAGAGAGAGAGAGAGAGTATGATATCAACCTCAGTACTTAACATGTACACACTATATAAAAGCCTTCCCCTGTACATAACTGGTACAGGTATTAACTCAACAAACAGTTGAAATACAAAGATAACCCCTAGTGGTATCTGAATTCAGAAGAGTGACGCAACTAAAACATCATAAGACATTTTATTGACACATTTCATATACCACGTTATTGATTTAAAACATAAAAAGACTATAAAATATTTTATAGACCCTTGTGGGATAAACAACATATTGAACCTCCATCAGAACTTGTACAAAGAAAATGAAAGAATTTAATGTTCTAAGAACCAATAGAACTTAGTTAAACCTATCTGGCTTATCAGAAACAAAATGCATGATAATGGTTAGAGAGTAAAAATTTATGTATATGAGATATCTACACAGACCTACATCTTCTTGGAAAGATAATACATATGCATATATATATATATACATATATATATGACGCTAACGTTAAATTCAACTTTACGATGAAAGTAAACAAACAAAGTTTGTTCTGTTTTAGAAGCGTTGAGATGTATTGTAAGATACAGAAATAAATTTATTTCTCAAACGCGTGATAATGCTATAAATAGCGTGATCAGGATAAATTATCCATTGGAAGAGATGAATACATATAGGACCACAGGAGTGAAATGCTCAAATGATATTAAGCCAGAGACATACCAATAATATAAGAACAAACATTAAATTCAGGTTAACGAACTTTATATATCCATGCTTTTACACTTCATTACATATAAATAATACCATGGCTTTCAAATGTCAGAAAGAAAAAAAACTAATACCAGGTACAAATCACATATAAAAAAATATACAAAATACACAGGATCTGTCCAGACTACGTGTTCTGGGCAGGTCCTGTGTATTTTATATTTTTTATATATTTATTTTTACCTGGTGCTTGTTTGTTTTTTGGCTTTTTTTTTTTTGACATTTGAAAGCCATGGTATCATTTATATGTAATGAAGTGTAAAAGCGTGGATATATAAAGTTCGTTAACCTGAATTCAATGTTTGTTCTTAAATTATGTTATTGATATGTATGTGTGTGTATATATATATATATATACACACACACACACATGTATGTGTATATATATATATATATATATATATATACACACACACACACACACATATGTATATGCATATATATATATATATATATATATATATATATATATATATATATATATATACACACATAAATATATATTACACATACACATGCACCCATATACAGGGTACAGGTGCACTACTAATTATAGATATATTAAAGAGGTTATTCATATTGAATAACCTCTTTAATATATCTAGTCCAACAAGTGCCATTTTCCCAAAAATGTATTTTTTCAGGTCAATCAAATATTTACTTTTCCTTTAAATTTTCCAACCATCTCAATTGAGGTATACTCCCAGGGTCTCCACCCAGTTGGATTGACTTGAAGAATAAGTCTTGTGATCCTTCCCTGCAACATTCTTATCACAAGTCCATAATGACAGAGCTGTGATTGCTCAATGCAGAGAACTAGTGTCTCAATCTGGAGAGACCAAGAATGAAATGGTTGGGTAATGACTAATCGCAGCTGGTGATGCTTGGGAATCCAACAAGACAGAGTAATGGCAACTGCTTTTGATAGGGCCTTATGGAGGAAGCACCTGGGGATGCTACCCCAACAACTCTCCCAGGAATAGTGAGTGGAGAAAATGGATGAATAATTGGTTATGTTTTCATAGACATCATCATCATTTAACGTCCGTTTTCCATGCTGGCATGGGTTGAACGGTTTGAGTGGGGACTGGTAAGCCAGGAGGCCGCACTAAGCTCCATTCTGATGTGGCAAAGTGGTGCAGTCTGATCTTAGGATGTTGGAGCTCATGGAGGAAATGACAGTGGACCGAGAGGTTTGGTAATACGAGGTTCTAGAGAAGACCCGTCCTCGAAACCGAGTGCTAGAAGAGTTATGTCCCACCCACATGTAACACACTTTTCACAAATGTTTTGGAAGTCTAACATTCAACATCTTTGACTCCTAATCCCTCTTTACAACATGCATCATCATCATCATCGTTTAACATCCGCTTTCCATGCTAGCATGGGTTGGACGATTTGACTGAGGACTGGTGAAACCAAATGGCTACACCAGGCTCCAATCTGATTTGGCAGAGTTTCTACAGCTGGATGCCCTTCCTAATGCCAACCACTCAGAGTGTAGTGGGTGCTTTTACGTGTCACCCGCACAAAGGCCAGTCAGGCGGTACTGGCACTACATCCAAAATTAATTTGCATGCATTTGTGATTAGTGTAGCAAGGTGACTGACCAAGTCATTTACATACATCTTTCACTCATCCCTAACAAAGTCCTTTACATAAAATAGCAGAACCACCACCACAAGAACATCTGCTTCTGTAACCCTTTAGCATTTAAACCCAGCCATATCTGGCTAAAATATTCTACCTGTTTTTTGTTCAAACTGGCCCGATTTGACCTCTCAATACCTTACCCTAAAATGTCATTCTAAAACTAAACAATCACATCATCAAAATCGTGTAGCTAAAAGATACTGTACAATTAATGCAAAACAATGTGAATAAACAAGCATTGCTTTTGACAGTAATCTGAATGCTCAAGGATTAAACTACCACAGCTTAACAAGACTACCATCACCACCAAAAAGCCATTCACAAAGAGGGGCTAGATAAATGTCTAAGCCACTCTATTAAAATGGCCATATCATCATCGTTTAATGTCTGCTTTCCATGCCAGCATGGGTTGGACGATTTGACTGAGGACTGGTGAAACCAGATGGCAACACCAGCCTCCAATCTGATTTGGCAGAGTTTCTACAGCTGGATGCCCTTCCTAACGCCAACCACTCCAGCCAAAATAGTCTGTTTTATGTTCAAACTGGCCAGGTCTGGCCCCACACACTTCTCCTACAATGTTAATCTAAAAATAAGCTATTCCATCATCAAAACCTACAGGATAATGCATGATTAATTCAAAACAATGTGAATAAATAAGCATTATATCTGATAGAATAATCTGAATGCTAATGGGTTAAGGAACACCTTACTTGCACATACATGTACTCCGTCAATCAAGAAACATCTTCACAAAGGCTGTAACCATACCATTAAGTTGGAATGTCCACCTTAGCCACTGGCCAAAATATTAGTAACTTAATAATCAAGGATGATTCTGATTCAGCAATATAAACCAGAAATCAACAAGAGGCATGGCTGTGGGGTAAGAAGCTTGATTCACAACCACATGGTTCCAGGTTCAGTCCCACTGCATGGCACCTTGGGCAAGTGTCTTCTACTACAGCCTTGGGATGACCAAAGCCTTGTGAGTGAATTTGATAGACAGAACTAAAAAGAAGCCCATCAAGTGTGTGTGTGTGTGTGTGTGTGTGTGTGTGTGTGTGTGTGTGTGTGTGTGTGTGTGTGTGTGTGTGTGTGTGTGTGTGTGTGTGTGTGTGTGTGTGTGTGTGTGTGTGTGTGTGTGTGTGTGTGTGTGTGTGTGTGTGTGTGTGTGTGTGTGTGTGTGTGTGTGTGTGTGTGTGTGTGTGTGTGTGTGTGTGTGTGTGTGTGTGTGTGTGTGTGTGTGTGTGTGTGTGTGTGTGTGTGTGTGTGTGTGTGTGTGTGTGTGTGTGTGTGTGTGTGTGTGTGTGTGTGTGTGTGTGTGTGTGTGTGTGTGTGTGTGTGTGTGTGTGTGTGTGTGTGTGTGTGTGTGTGTGTGTGTGTGTGTGTGTGTGTGTGTGTGTGTGTGTGTGTGTGTGTGTGTGTGTGTGTGTGTGTGTGTGTGTGTGTGTGTGTGTGTGTGTGTGTGTGTGTGTGTGTGTGTGTGTGTGTGTGTGTGTGTGTGTGTGTGTGTGTGTGTGTGTGTGTGTGTGTGTGTGTGTGTGTGTGTGTGTGTGTGTGTGTGTGTGTGTGTGTGCTTGACAACAGGTCATGGTTTTAGTTACATTATTTGCATTATTTACATTCGACGGTTATTTGTCCTCATCTTGTTTGTTGTTAACACGTTTCGGCTGATATACCCTCCAGGCTTCATCAGGTGTCTTGGGGAAATTTCAAACTTGGGTTCTCATTCCTAAGGTATTTTTCGATGTTATTATTATTATTGCTATTATTATATATTATTATTATTATTATTAATATGCCCACGGGCACATGGCGTAGACGTTAAGAGCACAGGCTACTAACCCCAAGATTCTGAGTTCAATTCTAAGCAGTGACCTGAACAATAACAATAATAATAATAACAGCATCGAAGAATACCTTAGGAATGAGAACCCAGGTTCGAAATTTCCCCAAGACACCTGATGAAGGCTGGAGGGTATATCAGCCGAAACATGTTAACAACAAGCAAGATAAGGACAAATATCTTTTGAATGTAAATAATGTACATAATTCCTCATCTCTTAAATATTGAACAGGTGATGGCTTGTTTAGATCACCATAACTTAGCAGTTCAGCAAAAGAAACAATAGAATAAGTACCAGGATTTAAAATAAGTACTGAGGTCAATTCGTTCGACCAAAAGAAGTTCTTTAAGGTGGTGCCCCAGAATGGCCACAGTCTAATGGTTGAAACAAGTAAAAGATAAAAGAACAGATCTGAACTGAATGGCGCAAATTGGCTTTTCTAACTACCTCACTTCATCTACATTTCTCACAATCACCAATTCACACCTTCAAATAAAGTAGCCCTACCTGAACAAAGAACTTCTCAACATACATTACCTACTAAGCAACCTTACCTTGAAGTTCAGCTACTGTTCAGTGATCTCCCCCCCCCCATCAACTCTTTATACACCCACACTAACTTGTATTACCATGACACCAAACAATTGCTGTTATTGCTACACTACACTACTTACTGCAACTGATACTGTAGAACCTGAGCAACCACAGCTACATGTACAGATGATATTTTACATAATTCCAATCAATGCCCTTCATTACAACACACTAGAATGGACTGCCCAATAACACACATCTCTGAACATTATATTTCCTTGCTTCCTATTTGAAATCCTATTTTTCTTGAAATATTATAGGATCATTAACCCTTCTGTTACCAACCCGGCTGAAACCGGCTCTGAGTACAAATGTCTTGTTTTCATAAGTTTGGAATTAAAATCTTCCACCAAACCTTAGTCACAATTTATGTTCCGAACACTAGCTGAATGATAACTAAGTTATTTTACTAAATTCTTTGTTATATTTAAAGTAATTGAAAGAAACACAGAGCATCTCAAAATAAATACAGTAACGAAAGGATTAACCCTTTAGCATTTGAACTGGTTGGATCTGGCCCAAATATTCTGTTCAAATGTTCAAACCAATCCGATCTAACTTCTCACACCTACCCTACAATGTCAGTCTAAAGATAAACAATCACATCATTGGAATCTTGAAGCATACAAGATAATATATGAATAATTCAAAACAATGTGAATAAATAGTATAATAATAATAATCTGAATGCTAAATGGTTAAACCCCCTATGTAAGGTAATACAATTTCTTTTTCGATTGCTTTTATTTATTGACACCAACTTACATATTTTGTTTAACTCATCACCAACACAGTTTAAGGAGTTTTACAAATTCATCTCATTTACACACACACACACACACACACACACACACACACACACACACACACACACACACACACACACACATCTTGTTTTACAGCCAGGTGCCCTTCCTCTTAATAACTCTTGTTTTCCATGTAAGGGATCTCTCATTCCACAAGTCTTCAAAGACAAAGCCAACAGAAGATTTGTCGACAAGAGAAACAACAATGATGCCAATGCTTCTAGCAACATGACTTTAGAAAAGTGCAGAAGTAAACCAACACAAGCACACATATGTATGACTGCATCATTTAATGTCCATTTTCAATGCTGGCATGGGTTAGATGATTTAACTGGAACTGATAAGCCAGAGTGCTGTATCGGGCTCCAATCATGTTTTGGCTTAGTTTCTATGGCCGGATGCCCTTCCTAATGCCAACCACTTTTACACAGTGCACTGAATGTTTTTCACATGTCACCAGTACGGGTGCCTTTAACATGTTGACAGCACTGGCAATGACCACGATTCACTTAGCTTGATGTGTCTTCTCAAGCACAACAAATTGCGAGAAGTCTGGGTCACTTGTCATTGCCTCCATCAGACTCAACATCTGAAGATCATAATTCACCACCTCACTCCATATTTTCCTGAGTCTACCCCTTCCACAAGTTTCCCTACAATTAGAGATCGGCACTTTACACAGCTGTCATCACCCATACCCATAAAAAATAGATGTACGCATAAATACATTCACACAAACTTCCTTCAGTTTTCATTTACCAAATTCATTCACAAAGCTTTGGTCAGTATGAGATTATAGAAGATACATAGTCAAGGTGCTGCACGGAGGAATTGACCCCAAAAACCATATTATATATATATATATATATATATATATATATATATATATATATATATATATAGACAGACAGATATAGATACATGCATATGGAAATGATATATACCAACACACGTATATTATACAAGAAGAGATATATCCAAATATATGAAGAATTATACACACACATTATATATATATATATATATATATATATATATGGAGATATCTAAACTTGTAGATGGAGAAAGCAGTTAAACATCCTGTGTGAGATCTTTTATCAAAAGAAGGTAATGGTATGTGTGTTGTTACCTCCCTCACCTGAAACACTCCCCTGAAACCTGCCAGACAAACCCTTTCTAAAGAGGAAACAGATGGACAAGTTAGTCATACATGTATGAGAGTTGTCGTGAAAATAAAGACAACAGATACAAATGGCTCACTTTTACCAAATTATTTTTATTAAGAAATCTTATCTTTATTACGTAAGAAAAAAGGTATTTATTTATTTTTCTTATTTTTATTAATCTTACAAATAATAATAATAATAATAATAATCAATCATAATAATCATGGGGGAGAGGGGCAAAAATTTTATTTTATTGATATATATATATATATATGTATGTATATGAATATATATACAAATTGTTCAGCTACTGATACTGTTGCCAGTGATACTAAGTTGTTGCCATAGAAACAGAAAGTGTAAACAGGCCAATAATATCCCTTTTCATTAACATTGATTTGGTTGTTATTTTTTTATATTTATTAAATCAATTTCCTTTTTTTTTTAATATTTTCATTGAATTTGAATTTTTTGCATTTATAGACTTTTTCAAAAGTCTATATTTTATATATATATATAATATTTATAGGTGTATGCGAACATGCACAAACATACAGAGCAAGACAGGTAATCATTCTGACAGGATGAACGAATGTGTTTATTGAAAGAGCAGTTTCAGCTTCATGTGGATAATATATTCCTCTTTATCATTAATAAGATGCCCACTGGGACAGGGCAGGGTAAAGATGAAAAATCAAAGAAAAAAAAAAAAGGAAAAAAAAACAAGCAGCAGGATATGCAAACATCGATTAGCAACTCTTAATTAAAATAAGGTTTCTTAAGATGTCTAAGAACTGTATCAACAGTATCCACCTGTTTCAGTTCAGTAAAAACTTAAAGTTCAGGACAATGAAATATTAAACTTACTCTTCACCATCATCACCACTGTTGTCATATCACATACCCAGTTCAACTTTTTAGCATTTAAACTGGCCATATCCAGCCAAAATATCCTACTTGTTTTATGTTCAAACTAGCCAGATCCAACCTCTCATACCTACACTACAATGTCATTCTAAAAATATACAATTAGATCATCAAAATCTTCAAGCTATGACATAATGCATGATTAATTCAAAACAATATGATTAAATAAGCTTAATATTTGTCAGAGTAATCTAAATGCTGAAGGGTTAAACATAACAAGAAGGGATTACATGGGACTGTTTTCCCAGAGATTCTATTCTGGGACAAGATCAAAGATGTATTATAAAAAGTATTATATATAAAAAAAAAAAAATAGCAAGTTGAAGTGTTGACATTCATTCACTTCTTTTTTTTTTTTTTTTTCCCTCAAAGCTAAATTGGCAACTTAAGTTGGGAATCAATACTATGGGCCATGCCACTTACAGAGAATCAGAAATTTGCAGAGCAAAATATAGAGAAAATTTTGTGAAGGAATAAAAGAAAAAAGAGTTATGTAAGAAGGATCAGACATGTGACCTATTAAAAAATATGAAATCATTGAATTCCCTAAAATATTCTGAGGAGAACAAAAAAAAACAAAAAAAATAAAATGAAGACTGATCTATTTCTGTGAATGTTGTAGCTTATGAATCAACCTTCTCTTGTACCATTAGTATTTGAAATAGAAACAATACAAGATATAAGACCAGCACAAAGACATAGCTTAACATGGTTACAGAGAAAATTCTGACCAGCCATAACTCAAACAAGATGCAAAGTAACGGACTATTGCTTATGCACATCACAACAGTTTGTGTCATGTTCTTAGGCAGCACAGTCTACATGGCCGAAAACAAGTTCAACTCTGACAGCAGACATGAGTGAGGGAGAGAAATATTAGGTAGCAATTTTAATATAATTGATGTTGACTAAGATTTAAATTAAATAAGAGCAACATAGGAACCAACTCCCTTGTAGTTAAGAGAGTTTAGAGATTTAAAGACAAACAGTAGTCACTACTATGAATAAAGAGATATTTATCTAAGTCTTACAGCATTACAACCAATCTTTAGGGCGAATGTAGTCAAGAGAAGACAACACATATAGAATATAAATATTCCATTCTATAATTGCCATTTATCAAGCAATTATTATCTACAAGATAACAACTAGCATAACCGTTGCCAGTACTGCCAGACTGGCCCTCGTGCCGGTGGTACGTAAAAGCACCCACTACCCTCTCGGAGTGGTTGGCGTTAGGAAGGGCATCCAGCTGCAGAAACTCTGCCAAATCAGATTGGAGCCTGGTGTAGCCATCTGGATCGCCAGTCCTCAGTCAAATCGTCCAACCCATGCTAGCATGGAAAGCGGATGTTAAACGATGATGATGATGATGGTGATAACTATTATCTGTCAACCAATTGTGTACAAGATAACTAATATCTATTATGTTAACTTGTGTATTTTCTGAGTATTTTTGTGATTTGTCCCATACAAACAACAAAATCACAAAACACCCTTCACTGACCACTCTTACATTGTCAAGAAAGTAAGAAATAGTTGAAAATGGATAAGGTCTAAGAGTTTGCAATTATCAAACATTCCTCCTACTCAAAAGCCAAATTAACATTTAAATCCTTGTTTTTTCCTGAGTTATTTCCCTGGTCTAGGCATGTGGCCTCGTGGTCAGGGTGTTTAACTTATGACTGTAAGGTCATGAGTTCAATACCCAGTGGTGCACTGTGTCCTTGAGCAAGACACTTTATTTCACGTTGTTCCAGTCCACTCAGCTGGCAAAAACGAGTTGTGCCTGTAATTCAAAAGGGCCAGTCTTGTCACATTCTGTGTCATGCTGAATCCGCCTGAGAACTGCATTAACGGTACATGTGTTTAACCACTTGCACAATAATTTCACAAGCAGGCTGTTCCATTGATCACACCAACTGGAGACCCTTGTCATCATTACCAAAAGAGTACCAGTTTTCACTGATCAAAATAACCTTACACTTAGATAAATCTAGAGAATCTTGTTTAAATTAATAACAAAATTTAGTAAATACAGTTGAAACAAACTTATATTACACAAACTTTATGTAAAGTCCAATAAACCTGGGGTAATCTAACTTCATATTGCAACTACTAATAATATCCAATAGTTAAAGACTAGTTTATTTACCTGAGCTGAGGAAACTGTAATATAATATGATACACTTGGTATAGTTAAAATTAGCCTGGCTAGTGGTTAGCTGATCAGTATATAATACTGTATATGATATAGTTTACTTAAATTAATCTAACCAATATTAAAATACAACGGTATTCTATCGTAATTAAGAAGAAACATTTAACCAATTTTTGGCGTAAAGTGGGGGAATGGTATCTTGTATGACCAACAATACACAAGCAAAGTTACATGAGAATGTTATGCTGCTTTATATAACTAGGCAGAGAGATCTTGCTAATGTTGTTTTCGGTAAGGTTATGGAGTTCTGTGTGATTAACAGAGAAAATGGAAACTAGACAATGAAAAAAAAAAAATAAAATTGTAAAGCCATAGAAATAACTCTTAATGGAATAGCAGAGACACCTGATTACTTCCCAGAAACTCACAAGGATCACTCTGGTTTAGACTCAGATATGAATAAACAACAACAACACAATATCTTTTCATCTCTGTTGAAGGATTAAATAAGGCAAAAATATAACATGACCTAATTTGATAAATAATCTAAAGTAGGTCAGTTGATGTATTGTGTTAAAACACAAATACACATAGACAGACACATACAGAGAGAGAAACATAAACACACACATTGCATATCTAATGAAATTAGAAAACTTTCTTACAAGAAATATATAAACCTAAATCATAAAGGCAACCAAATTCTTTGCACATCTGTAAAGCATCATCTTTGAAAGGGATATATACACAAATAAATATATATATATAAATATATATATACACACACACACATACACACAAATATATACGATATCAACTTTATTGATAACAGAGGAAGGAAGCAGCTTTATTGAAGTGGTATTATGGCAAAGCATGGAATAGGGGGCCAAACCCAGATTTTAAGTTTATTAGTCGAGCAAATGGAATAGGGTTAGGGTTAAGAGGAGAAGAAAAAAAAAACAACTTTATTTAATTAGTAAATAAAGATGAAGATTAAATTGAAGAAAAAAAAAAGTACATATATAATTAATGCCAGTGCAGTTTAATTGAAATGGAATGAAAATAACATGGCTTCGAAAATAAGACAATAACCTAGAGAGGGGTCAGACATCCCAAATTTCAAATTCTAAGGAATGGAGTATTGTGCTTTTTCAATATAGTAAATAAGATGCCCAAAAGAACAGTATAGATCCCTATTTCAGTTTTAACACCCACAATCTCTTACTTTTTTACTTGTTTCAGTCATTTGACTGCAGCTATGCTGGAGCACCACCTTTAGTCGAGCAAATCGACCCCAGGACTTATTCTTTGTAAGTCTAGTACTTATTCTATCGGTCTCTTTTTGCCGAACCGCTAAGTTACGGGGACGTAAACACACCAGCATCGGTTGTCAAACGATGTTGGGGGGACAGACACACAAACACACACACATATATACGACGGGCTTCTTTCAGTTTCCGTCTACCAAATCCACTCACAAGGCTTTGGTCGGCCCGAGGCTATAGTAGAAGACACTTGCCCAAGATGCCACGCAGTGGGACTGAACCCGGAACCATATGGTTGGTAAGCAAGCTACTTACCACACAACCACTCCTGCGCCTATCAGTTATTTTATCTATAGAAAATACCCTACTTTCTCTGATGGGTGGGTTATACATTAGTTTTGATGTGTATTCCAGTTGTTCAATCTCAACAGAACTACCTACTCATTGTATTACAGTGTCAAGTGCTGAACATCCACAAACACTTTGTAACTTTAATGTAATCTTTGGGCAGAATCTACACTACAAAATTTATTTATGAATTATGAGGACAGTTTGAGGGGTTCATTTTTTACCTATGGACCCCTTTTAATTCCTATTTAACTCTACTGCCCTCCCCCACCATAGTCATTCAATGTTTCAAAAATCCTATTATATCTTTATAACTGATTATTAGGAATTGTATTTAAAAAATTGAAATATTTTGTGTATTGTAGAAGTATAACCAATTTTATTGCATTTAATTTTAAAATTTTAACAACAAAATTCTATATGAACCCCCAAGAGGTATATGGACCCCGTTGAGAATCACTGGTCTACCTCGTATAATAGTTTAACTGCCTGACCATTCCACAAACATTAAACTAAAACAAAATGATAGTAATAATAATAATCTCCTTGCAGAACCAACATATATATGTGACAAGGCTGGTAACATTTAAATTAAATAGATTTAGCCCTCAAAAATTTAGCTTTGTGGATAGAAGGAAACTATGGAAACTCATATAGTAGTGGGCTTTCATAAATGTGTGTGCACACGAGCGTGTGCATGCATGCAAGTGCACCCTAGTCATGACATCGCATGGGGGTTGTAAACGAGCATACAAGCAATGTTCCCTTCCAGTCTTCTGTGCAAAAGATGCCTGGCCATGAGAAATATATTTTCTTGCTTGGAAACAGGAATTGGTTATGAGGATGGGCATTCAGGTCTTTAAAAAAAAATCCACTTCCTCAGCAAATTCCACCTGTCCCAGGCAAGCATGGAAAAGTGGACATTAAATGATGATGAGTGTCAGAATAGAAAATAAAACACAGCATCAGTCTTAATAGACAAAGGAATGAAAGAAGAAAGATGCAAACATAGCTGTGTGGTAAGAAGTTCGCTTCCCAACCACATGGTAATGGGTTCAGTCCCATTGCATGGCACCTTGGGCAAGTGTCTTCTATTATAAGCTTGGGCCAACAAAAGCCAATTTGGTAGACAGAAACTGAAAGAAGCTCATGATATATGTGTGCATGTGTGTGTCTTTGTGTCTATCCCCCATCACCGTTTGACAACCAGTGTCGGTTTGTTTATGTTCTTGTACCTTATCGTTCAGCAAAAGAGACCGGTAGAGTAAGTACCAGGCTTAAAAAGGAAACAAGTACTGGGGTCAATTAGTTCAACTAAAATTCCTCAAGGCAGTGCCAGAGCATGGCTGTGGCAAGGCCAACTACAACGCCATATCAAGAACCAGTAGCTACCATTACCATCACTATTACATTCAGATCCAGTGATACATTTAGGCATAGTTTATTGCTTTGCAATTTTTATTCCAGCTTTCTGTACTCCAAGTTCAAATTCAACCAATGTTAACTTTGCCTTTTGTCTTTTCAGAGTTGATAAATAAATTACCAGTCTGGTATTGGAGTAGATTTTATGAGATGAGAAAAAGAGAGAGAAAGATGTCGCTCTTTTTTCTCACCCACTTTCACCTCATAAGAAGCCAACTGAAGAGGAATGGGCCCTACAAGTTTTTAAATGCCCAAGACATGTCACGAGTCATTACAGCACTCCAGCAACTCCACCTGGAGATAACGGCCTCACTCTAAACTTGTTGTAATGACCACTGTCACCACCATGTTCAGGTATAATGATCCATAAATATATGACAGTGACCATCACTACCACATTCAGGTCTATCGATCCATAAACATGAAGCAATGACCACCTATACAACATTCAGGCCCAGTAATCCACAGACATGTAGCAGAGGCCATATCCGGGCCCAGTGATCCACGAACATGTAGCAGTGACCATCATTCAGATCCAGCAACCCATAAATTTGCAATGTCCAAACAGTCACCAGAGCAGACTGGACCCAGTCTGTCAACCATATCAGAGGAGCATGTAAAGAGTAAATTCAAGGTTATTAAACACACATGCTATCTGAACAGTTGGACAAAACAGACAAAACCCAAATTGCTACACTAACTCACAAACTTTAGCCAGAATCTAGGATGTCTTCACCATAGATTAATAGTTTTTCACCAACAGAGGAACCCTGAGATCTAGTAATGGTTAAATAAACTGCAACAACATTAACAAAGGCACAGAAGATGGTGCCAATAATTTCAGAAATGAAGGTAAGAGCGTTCCTACTACTGCCTACCCAGGCCAGTTGTGGACTCCGTGTAGCGTACCTGATACCTCGAACTGGTTCCTTATGGCCCTGAAACATCTTTACATTATTCATGTTAGATTGCCAGTACTTTATATAACCAGCATGATCTGCAGTAACCATCCAAGTGTCGCTGTGACTCCACACCATGGCACGCACTGATGTATCATGTGCCTAGTAACAAAGAAGAAAGGTAAGATTCCATAAATATGCAATTACATACACAGATATGCATATACAAACATACATATACAGTTGAAAAAAGTAGTTCTCAACCATTTTTTGCCTACAGACCCCTTTGATTCCTAGTTCATTCTAATGGACTGCCATAGCCATTCAATGTATATAAACAAAATCATACTGTATTTTCATTAAATACTATTCGGAATTGTATAAAAAAGATTAAAATATTTTGTGTATTGTAGAAGTATAAGCAATTTATAGCATATGAATTTTAACAATCTTATATGGACCTCACCCCCACCAAGGGTCATGTAGATGAAGTTGAGAACCACCAATCTAAGATATCATATATACATACATGTTCTACATGATGAAAGTGGGTCAATTAGAAAGGAAAATACTTTAGTAGTAGTCCCAAGGGAGGCACGTGGCTTAGTGGTTAGGGTGTCAGCATCATGATCTTAAGATTGTGGTTTCAATTCCTAGACCGGGCGACGCATTGTGTTCTTGAGCAAAACACTTCATTTCACATTGCTCCAGTCCACTCAGCTGGCAAAAATGAGTAACGCTGCGATGGACTGGCGTCCCGTCCAGCTGGGGAACACATACGCCATTGAAACCGGGAAACCGGGCCCATGAGCCTGGTTAGGCTTTAAAAAGGGCGCATTTATTTTATTTACTAGTCCCAAGACTAGTCCTGATCCAGCAGCCCTATTATGATGAAAAACATCCCAGCTGTGACCATTCAGCTTGGTTTTAACCCCTTAACATTTAAACTCCCCATATCCAGCCCAAATATTCTATCTGATTTATGTTCAAACAAAGCAAGTCTGGCCTCTCACACTTACCCTACAATGTTAGTCTAAAAATAATTGCATTGTTGAAATTCTAAAGCTTACAAGACAATGCATGATTGAGTGAAAACATTTTGAATAAATAAGCATTGATATTTGACAGAGTAATATCTGAATGTCGAAATTTTAAGACAGAAAATCTTCAAAAGAACGAGGATTGTGTATGGTTTAAATACAAACAGTAATCTATATTTTGTGAATCTAAGAGGAAAGATCAAAGAACAAAGCATTTCCATTACTTCCTGGACTATATCAACATCAAGGGGACAACTAGGTCTCCTTATAGAGATTACTTGATGAGGGGTACTTCACATAGTTAACCTATGATGAAAAGTATTCTTGACATAATCACTGTCCCATTTTTTTTCTGTGACAATATAGGTGCAGGTAAAGCTGTGTGATTAAGAAGTTTGCTTTCCAACCACATGGTTTCTGGTTCAATTCCACTATGTGGCAAATGTTTGTCTTGTATAACATCATCTAACATCCAGATTTCCATGTGTACATTGGTCAGATGGAGCTTTTTTGAGGCAGATTTACTACAGCCAGATGTCTTTCCTATTGCCAACCCTCACCTGTGTGTGTGTGTGCGCATTCACATTGACATGAAATGGCACAGCAATATAGCAAGCTGATAAGGCTAACAATTGTAGTAGTAGTGGTTGTAGAGTGTATGTGTGTGTTAGCATAAAAAGTCTTTTCCTTACCTGAAGGATGGTTTCAAAATTGAAAGTAAGACCATTCCACAGAGTGAACTCCCCACTGGAAGCACCAGTTACTAAACGCCTTCCTTCAGGTGTCCACTGAATAAAACACAAAATTAGATTTTCATTTATTTTACCAAACAGAGGTTTACACAAGCAAATATGCACAAAGACGCAGCTACACAGAAATTAATATGCATGTATATGCGTGTGTGTGTAGACAAAACACACAAAAATCTTCCCAAGAACTATGTTAAGGGTACATGTGTCTGTGGATACACAGTCACTTGTACATAAATTTCACAAGCAGGCTGTTCCGAAAAAGAAGCAGAAAAGAAGTTTTGCCAATGTCTTACATCATGAGGACAAGAGACTTGAAATGTTTTGGCTTGCAAGGCAGTGTGCCAGGGAAAATTGTGATGCTATGGCAGAGAAGTGTGTCTGCATGGATGATGGTTCACTTGCAGTTAGTGACTCTACATAGCCTTCCATAGTGGCACTTCCAAGCCTCTTTTGTTGCAGAGAACGCATGGGAGGAAAGTCCGCATGATGTGGATACAACAGAGGGACCAGCAATCCAAATAAAGCTTTGAAGACCAAGAAAGCCCAAATCAGGAATCACTGCTGAGATGCTTAAAATATCTAGTGGTATGGGGTATGGTCTAGTTACCCATATAGTAAATCAGGTTCTACACGAGGGAATCATACCAAAATACTGGTGTAGTAGCATCATAGTCAACTGCTACAAAGGTAAAGGTGATGCCTTAGACAGAAATAATTACAGGGGTATCAAACTGTTAGATCAGGCAAAAGTTACAGAGAGGGTCATAGCCCCACCACAGTAATGATTGTGCCAGCTTACCACCTTTTTAAATATTAAAATATTAAAAACTTGGTCACAAAAAAGATAAAGATAATTAAACAAGATTAAAAAAAAAAACAATGAAAGCTTTTAAATTAAGAGAAGGAGTGGAGTGGGTGAAAATGTACAGTAGACAAGTGAAAATATAAAATATTACGTACCGTTAAGACAAAGATTGGACATCTGAATTTGTTGGTTGAGGTACGGACAAATTTGGTGACCACACAGTTCATTGGATTATGTAACATACTGAGAGGTGGTACAAGCTGTGGAGAGAGAGAGAACAAGGAATTAGAGTGGTGGAGAGGGGAGTAAGGTATGGAGATGGAGGGTAGAATGCTTAGTAATGCCCACTTTTTCCCTTACAAGACATATAGGAGATAGGGGGAAAATTATTGGAAGTAAGATGGAAGAAAAAAATAAAATAAAATTTGCAGAAATTATTATTAGGTTATGTGAAAAAATTATTTGAGTGTGTGTTCGCTTCTGTGCATATGAAAATAAATATGTTACATTCTATAGGACTTTCTATTTCTGTTAACATGCTACCGGCACAGGAGCCAGTTGGGGCTGGCATCAACCACATTTGGATGGTCCTTTTTACGTGCCACCAGCACAGGGAGTCAGTCAGGCAGCATTGGCAACAACCCACGCATGAATGGTGCTTATTGCGTGCCACCAGCATGAGAGCCCAGTCAGGCGGCACTGGCATCAGCCACAACTACAATTTCCATTTTTGATTTTACTTGACTCAATAGGTCTCCTCAAGCACAGCGTGTCGCCCAACAATACAAAGGTACTTCTAAATGTGCTGGTTATGCGACATTGGTATAGGCTACGGCTGTGATCTCAATTTACTTGCCGAGTCTTCTCAATCACAGCATAACTCCAGAGGTCTTGGTCTTCTGTCATTGCCTCTGTGAGGCCCAATGGTCGAAGGTGATGCTTCATCTACCATAACTATGATTTCACTTAGCTTGACAGGTCTTCTCAAGCATAGCATATTGTCAAAGGTTTCAGTCATCTGTCATTGCCTCCTTGAGGCCCAATGCTTGAAAGGGGATTGCTTTATTTTTAGAATGACATTGTAAGATAGGTCTGAGATATCAGATTTGGCTTGTTTGAACATAGAACAGGTAGAATATTTGGGATGGATATGGCCAGTTTGAATGCTAGAGGGTTAAACAGACTTACTCTCTAAGAGATCAGTTTGTCACAGAGCTCTGATTAACAAGTTCCAGCATGTGTTTTAAATGGACATCAAAAACAAAAAAAAAAGCAATTTTATTTATGCTAATTGGATTCTCACCCCTTCTTGGTAAAGGCAGTCTGGTTGAATGGCTCGGAAGTCACGGTGGTCCCTTTGATAGAGTCGATTCTGCAAACAAAAATCAACATTTATTGAAAATAACTATGCTACAAGTGATTCTCATCCAACCCTATTAATACAAACACGCAGACACACACACACCATCACCACCATTTTAACATAAACTTCCCATGCTTGCATGTGTCAGAGTTCAGTGAGACAGATTTTCCACAGACAAATGTCCTTCCTGATGCCAACTTTCACCTGTTTCAAAACAAGGTGATATTAACATCTAAACAGGTTTTCCAGAGAAGGCTGGAAATGAATGACAGCACCTGTATGTATGATGATGAACCTGTTTACGGTTATCGCATAAGTAGACATATATGAGACAGACTTCTATCAGATTCACTTCTAGAGTTTTTATAACAAAAAAAAAAAAAACAGTAGCGAAGCCTAATTTAAAAAACAGAGTTTTTAGGTAGTAATTTATATATGTAAGGGATTATTACTTTAAAAAGCTGCCAAAGCACAATGCAGTCCTTGGACCAATTGTATCCTGTAATCCATCCAACCCAGGGACATTAAATGATGAGGAGGACACACACATACAAATTTCTTCACACAAATTAAAGTTTAACCCTTTAGCTTTCAGCTTATTCGATCAAATGTAATAATTATTTTTATCTTTTATTGGTTTCAGTCATTAAACTGTGGCTATGCTGGGGTACTGCCTTCAAGAATTTTTTAGTCAAACAAATCAACCCCAGTACTTGTGCCACACAGTGGGACTGAACCCAGAACCATGTGGTTAAGAAGTAAACTTCTTAACAAGCAGCCACGCTTGCACATATAATTTTGATTATTCTTATGATTTTCACCTGTACTTCCCTGACTTTAAATTTGTTCTCTGACCTTTAAACTATTTCATCAGATTTCTACCACTAATAAAATAATCCCTTGCATTGTAATTTTTATAAGAAATGTAAATTATTACCTAAATCTCCCAACACACATACTTTTTTTTAAACAAGACTTTTATCTCTGTTTTCTCATATGAACGCCAAAATTCTTCCTTCTCAGGTTAAATAAGCTGTTGGGAGAAACTCGGAAGTCCCAGTCAATACAAATTTTACATGGCTGTGTGGTTAAGAACTCACTTTACAACCACATGGTCTTGGGTTCAGTCCCATTGTGCATGACAGGCTTCTTTCAGTTTCTGTCTACTAAATCTATTCACAAGGCTTTGGTTGGCCCAAGGTTGCCATGCAGTGGGATTGAATCTGTAACCATGTGGTTGGGAAGCAAACTTCTTACCACACAGCCACACCTGTACCTAATACAATACAATCATAGTATAAAGAAATTAAATAATACCTCAAGATACTTCACAACAGCTGAATTATAATCCACAGTTTTTCTGTGGACAGCTTTCCTCATCCGTTTGCCATCAAACATAATCCCTTGGCTGGCCATCATTTTCTGTTGCATGTAGCTACGCTGTTGTAATTGCTGTTGTTGTTGTTGCTGCTGCTGTTGTTGTTGCTGGGAACCTTGAGGAAGCATGATGCCAGGTCCTTGAGACATGGCCATGGGAGGTGGCATATTGAATCGAGGAGGCATGTTGGGTGGAGGGTGGTTCATATTGGGGAGTTGTGGAGGCGGCCCTGTCATAGGCGGCAATGACACAGGCATCATCATCTTGAAGTGTTTGATTTAGGGCTGAAAAATTAATTTTTAAAAAATTAAAATACATACACATAAATATATACACTATATAAAATACATTTATATGCAATGAAATATATCAACAACAATAGTCACATGGGGATAATTAGTAATATGTTATCAATTTGCATATGTCTCCACCACATCCTTCAATCCCCCACATATCTGTAGGATGTTAAGTTTCACTGAAATATCAGCGTAAGCCACTGAGTTGTTTTCCAACTGACATTATAGCAACTTTCTAAAACACACCCCATATCTTATAATTTTCATGCTCAAATATATAGGAATTTGAAATATAAGTGGCATGAAAAGCATTTCATAACCTTATATTTAATGTAGATTTCCAACACTTAACACAAAACATTAGGATAATATTAGAGTGGCAACAGTATATTCAACTATTGAACCACATCACTAAATATATGAAAGAAATTGCGTATGCATATGTACTCATTAGACAAAAGTAGAATTAATTGTTTCTAAAATAGAAACAAGGCCTGAAATTTATGGGAGGAGATTATCATTATCATCATCGTTTAACATCCGCTTTCCATGCTAGCATGGGTTGGACGATTTGACTGAGGACTGGCGAACCAGATGGCTGCACCAGGCTCCAATCTGATCTGACAGAGTTTCTACAGCTGGATGCCCTTCCTAACGCCAACCACTCGAAGAGTGTAGTGGGTGCTTTTACATGCCACTGGCACGGGCTACACTCAAATGGTGTTTTTTACGTGCCACCTGCACAGGAGCCAGTCCGGTGGCACTGGCAACAACCTCGCTTGGATGTTCTTTTTCACGTGCCACCAGCACAAGTGCCAGTAAGGAGACACTGG
Source organism: Octopus bimaculoides (assembly GCF_046866305.1). Taxonomy (NCBI): domain Eukaryota; kingdom Metazoa; phylum Mollusca; class Cephalopoda; order Octopoda; family Octopodidae; genus Octopus; species Octopus bimaculoides. Next base: position 10,402,352 of record NC_142953.1, read on the forward strand.
TAACGATCACACTCAAATGGTGCTATTTACGTGCCACCAGCACAGAAGCCAGACAGCTGCTCTGGCAATGATCACGCTCGGATGGTGCTGTTAGCGCTCCACTGGCACGGGTGCCAGTCATCGAATTAGTGATGATGAAATCAACTGCAGTACTTATCAACACCAGAGAAATAGACGAAAGGTGGATTTTCACAGCAGTTTTCCCCAAGTTTCAACATTATTGCTTAAAAATTACTATTTTAAATTATAAACAGTTTTGTAGGCCTTATTTTGACCTAATTTTTAATTTGATCAAAATAAGACTGACAAATACTAAAATTCTAACATTCAAATAAATATACGACAGATAATAAATAGTATTTACATGTAAATAAATGAGAAACAAGGTATGCATTAAAAGTTGGGGAGACAAACAGAAAGCAAGTAGAGAAAAGGAAAGAAAGAGACATAAAAAAGGAAAAGTGGAGAGACAGAAGAGAAGAGAAATTTACTAAGAAAAACATGTTAAAATATATAGAGGAAGAATGAGTGAGAGAAAGTAATGCACAAAATAATCTCTATACTAATAACTGTATGCTGCAGACACTTGTGTGCACTAGATTTTTAAAAATATAATTTAACCTTTTTATTGCTATATTACTTTTGAAAATTATTGCCTTTGGTTCAATTTTGAAAATAACTGTCATCATTAACCTGGTGTTTAGAACAAACAAACATAAAATATATTTTATGTAGGAGCAGACATAGCTGTGTAGTAAGAAGTTTGCTTCCCAACCATATGGTCTCAGGTTCAGTGCCACTACATGGCACCTCGGGCAAAGGCTTGTGGGTGGACCTGGTAGATGGAAACTGAAAGAAGTCCATTGTATATGTATGTATGTATGTATGTATATATATTCTTATCAGTTTCAAACTTGTCATTGCTGGTGTCATCACATTTATGATCCGAGTTTTCTCATAAAGCATTATGACAGCAACTATATTTATTTTTCTCCCCTAAATCAAGGTTGAATACAGAAAGATTCATTTTTAAAAGTTTTAAATTTTTTTCAGTAGGTAATCCACCACAACTCCTGAGCAATCCTAAATTCCAGAATTTACCAGATTAGTAAATACTTATCTACAATTACATGAATATGTACATTCAACAGAAGAATTGTTCAAAGTTCTTTCTTTTAAACATCTCACTAATTACTTTTTCCTTTTAAATCATATAGGCAGTGAATCATCTCCATTAAATGAGAATCCTTCTTTGGTAAAACCACTAGCTTTCCAATAAAAGTAATTAACTACAACATCCATGGAAAACCCATCAAAAGAAACTAATTTCGATACTGTTTCTTCTATAATTTTTCCATAAAGAAAGTTATTTTCTGTTGGTTGATTTGTTTCCAAGATGGCTTGTCTATTTCAATTGTATTAGTTTCTGAGAAAAAGTCTGAATAATCTTTAGCAAGCATAAAAGACCATTTGTTGAACCACCCAAGCACTTTAACCCTTTGGCATTTAAACCAGCCATATCTGGGATAAATATTCTGTTTATGCTCAAACTGACTAGACCTGGCATCTTACACCAACCCTACATTATCATTCTAAAAACAGTTACCTCATCAAACTCAAAAACTCAAAGCTAAAAGTTAATGCATGATTAATTCAAAACATGAATCAATAAGCATTACTGTTGACAGATGTGGTGTGTAAGAGAGACGACTGTGCTGGTATGGTTATGTGTTGCATATGGATGAGGACAGCTGTGTTAAGAAGTGTCGCAGCCTAACAGTGGAGGGAACCTGTGCAAGAGGTAGACCCACAAAGACATGGGACGAGGTGGTGAAGCATGAACTTCAAACATTGGGCCTCACAGAGGCAATGACAAGTGAGCAAGACCTTTGGAGATGTGCTGTGCTTGAGAAGTACCCAGCAAGCCAAGTGAGATCATAGCTGTAGCCAATGCCAGTGTCACATAACTGACCCATTTAAAAGTTCCCTTCAATCGTTGGACAATATGCTGTGCTTGAGAAGAACTGTTGAATCAAGTGAAATCATAGTCATCTCACTCAACAAATTTTCCAGTTTCTTTTAAACAGATTAATGTGCTTCCACCTCTAACCATATTTATCAAGATGCTACTTAGACTAGGCAGGTGCACACTTACAATGGTGAAGCAGCGGATTTAGTAGGAGAAACTATTGCTTCCCAGACCCCAGCCAAACCGTCCAACCCATGCCAGCATGGAAAACAGACATTAAACAATGATGATGATACGGTGGTGAGCTGACACAATTGTTAGCATATGGAGCAAAATGCTCAGTGGTATTTCAACTGTCCTTCATATTCTGATTTCAAACTCCACTGAAGTTGACTTTGCTTTTCATCCTTTTAGGGTCAATAAAGTAACAGTTGAACAAAGAGATCAATATAATTGACTTAACCTCTCCCCTGAAATTGCTAGCCTTGTGCTAAAATCTGAAATCAGTAGTTAACATCATTACTGGAATCATCATCATCATCATCATCGTTTAACGTCCGCTTTCCATGCTAGCATGGGTTGGACGATTTGACTAAGGACTGGTGAAACCAGATGGTTACACCAGGCTCCAATCTGATTTGGCAGAGTTTCTACAGCTGGATGCCCTTCCTAACGCCAACCACTCCGAGAGTGTAGTGGGTGCTTTTACGTGCCACCAGCACGAAGGCCAATCAGGCGGGACTGGCAACGGCCACGCTCAAAATGGTGTATTTTACGTGTCACCTGCACAGGAGCCAGTCCAGCGGCACTGGCAACGAGCTCACTCGAATGTCTTTACACGTGCCACCGGCACAAGTGCCAGGAAGGCGAACCAAGAAATTTAGATTCACAATTGAAGGATTAAAAAGGTACTCAAACCTCGACCTAACTATTTTTAATTTCAAAATTAATGTATCACAGACTACATTAATATATTCTTTTTAGAGACAGAAGTATTAAGACTGACAGAGATTTGGCAGCTATTTCTAGCAGATGAAGTGACTTAAGATTTCCACTTTGGCCTGCATTAGTGTGGCTGGTAAGGTAGGTAATAAAATAATTATACCACAATATTAGTCTGACACTGCAATATCTACCGTTATTAGTTGCAATAGAATCTAAGCTAATGATGTTTGGTAATGTCAAATGTCTGACACTGCACTCAAGCAATTTTCCAAAATTACTGATTTTTATTTGTTTTTTGTTTTTTTTTTATTCTCTGCAAGAAATCAAGACTGTTTCTCAAACCGGCTTCAGACATAATACATAAGAAAAGCTAATTTGGGAAAAATTTGTTTAAGACTCATACAGCAACAGTGTCATACATATCTTGTGAAACATTTACAACCAAATAAACTGACTATAAACACAATGCTGTGCGTATGACCCACTAACCTCTCAGCCTACCTCATCTACTCTCTACTCCTCTCTCTGACCCTGTGCTCCCTTTCTAAGTAAACTTCTTATCCATTCTTGTCCTCTTCCAGTATGTGTATTTAGTGTCTGATCTAAAATAACTCCCAACAATACAGCTGAAAGAGGTACAACTGGTATTCCAGATCACAAATCTACATTAAACTATGTATGAGATGGTATCAAAAATTTCCTGGACTAGTTATTTTTAATAAGAAATAACATTTTTACCTAAATTTTAACATGATCTCCTGTGAAATAGTCACCTTGCACAGCCATATACCAGTCCTAGCATTCCTAGAACTTTTGGAATCTGGCCTGGAAGTTGTTTTCTGTAAGCAAGTCAAGAGCCTTCTGCGATTCGCTATGGATCTTGACAATGGTGTTAAAATGGTGACCTTTGAGCTGCATTTTCATCTTGAGGAAGAGATGGAAGTCCATAGGTGCTAAATGTAGTACTAAATAGGGTGGGTGTGGAAGTGATACCATGTTGTTTTTGGCAAGAAACTCATAAGCGAGGAGAGCTTGGTGACAAGATGCATTGTCATGAAGAAGCTGATTCTTTGTGCAAAACAGATCCAGTCACTTTCATCGAATGTCCTCCCTTATTGTCCACCAACAATCCTTATGCACAAGATGATGAAGGGTGACGCCCATAGCAGATCTTCCAGGGATATTCTTCCAGTTTTGAAGCACCCATGCCACTCAAAACATTGCATATGACCCATTGCCTCATTGCCAAAGCATGCTCAATGTCTCTGTAGTAGCCTTCTAAAGTTTAATGCAAAATTTCACATTGGCTCTTCGTTCCAACTTCCTGTCCATGACAAAAATCACAGACTACAGCATACACATCATCACAAGAACACAAATTTCACAACTTGCAAAGTAAACATAGCGATGTCACTCGGTACACTGCCCTATGAAGGTCACTGCTAGCTCTCACTGCACGCACAACCATGTGCCGCCATCTGTTGGCACACTACAGAACTAAACCGGGAACTTTTTGATACCACCTTAACACTGGCAACCTAACCACCTGGCTCCCACTGAATCATCAATCAACTAAAGACTTGATCAAAAAGAACAATTGAGAAGGACAGTAAATGAACTACAAATAATGTAGAATAGTTAAGAAATACTTTCTGGGATTTGGTTATGTCCCTTTGCATTCAGTGCACAAATTCCACCCATCCTTTTAGATATAATACAATACCTAGCAGCCACACAATGAAGTTAATGGAATAAACTGTACCCTTCAAGATAAGGCCCCAACATGACCGCAGTCTAATGATTAAAATCAGTGAAAAATTAACTTGTATTGGGACTATTTTTGTCAACCTGCTAGGAACACTAAAATTACAAGAGTGATAGGAATTCTTGCTGAAATGAGCCAGTAAATTGAGTTCAGTTCCCAGTTGGAACTGCTAGCTACTGCTTTTGATACATGCAGAAATGTCATATCTTTCTCAAATAAATTGAAAGATTTGATATTATGCAAAAACTCACATTTCTCCCTCTCAGAGACAAAAGACTACTTAAGCTGAAGAGGAGTAATCAGGAGAAACACAAGCTGACAGATCATTTCAGTTTCACAGAACATTACATGGTGGCAGAGTAGCTTATAAACAGATGTCTAGTAGAATCAAGACAAGCAGCTGTACAAGATACCCCAACCAACCAACCAAGCAGACATCATTTTTAGCTGTGAGCAGCCAAAATAGAGCTGTGTAACCATTTATTCAATGACTCATCACTTCAAAAATAAAATACTACCCATATAAGCAAATTAAAACATAAAGCAGGTAAATAATAAATTAAAACAAACAAGAAATATAAAAACAGTACTGAAATGAATATAAAAGTGCAACTGAGGCAATTCTACACAGACTGACTGATGAGTAGACTAATCTATTATACCATAGCTACTCCAGAAGACACAGTCAAGGAAATGGTTACCAACAGTGATATGCTATTGTTTGTAACTCTAAAGATAGCCTAACTCCCAAACTTCTGGAGATCAACTCTGATTCAATAATAGGAAACCTTCTCACTTCAAAACATTCATATCTAAATTAAAACTTCCAGCATAATTTTATGCAAGAACCATTTTTATCAAGCTATGTTCTAAATTCCAGCTTAACAGCAGAAAGTGTTTTGGTTCTTAATAAATTGTTTCAAAGGTTTCATCATTTCAAAATTAATTGAAATTCATGAATATAGTTAAAAAAAAGGTTAAAAGAAGATGGTAGAACAGACAAACGACATATATTGATATTAATCCATGAAAACCCTCATCCATCTCAGTTTCGCAATATAGAACCAAAAGCGGAAGACTCAGATCTTTTTCATTTTCATCCAACCACTTGAAAATTTTTCAATCACCAATGAATTGTTTTCAGATTTTCCACACAGATGTAGTCATGCATACTGATGACAATAATTGCACTCATTTTTTTCAAAAAATAATTAACAAGATAGCTGTATTTAAAGTTGTGTGATTTTAGCCAATGAAACAAGTCCAGCATCTTCAAAGTGGAACATGAAACGGTTTGTTGTCATGGCATGCAAAACTATATCAAAAGCACTTTTTTTTTTTTTTTTTTTTTTTCAGATTCAGATTTGTGGTTGGAAGAAAACAAAAAAGATCTGATGATTCCTTAGGTGAACACTGAATAAAACAATATAGTTGTAATTGGAAAAATTAGATTTAGACGAAAAATAAGTGCAGAACACTTATGAAGGACTTAAGCCATCACATCTGTGATCCTTGCTCCATCTGATCATCTCTAGCAATACAGCCAACCAGAAAACTAACATGTGTTACAATACACTCTAATGTGGTGTGCAGAAGTAGCTAGACAGGCACATGTAACAGTGTCATGTGTAGTAGTAGTTGTAGTAGTAGTAGTCAAACACATCAACACAAGTAGTTAAGCACACTTAAAAATTGTTGTAATAGTAGTTGTCAAACAGGTACATCTAAAATGTGTAATGGCAGTAGTAGCAAGACATATTCACAGTGTGGTAAGCAGTAGTAGTAATCAGACACATATCCACAGCATGAGACATTATCGGGTGACTTTTAAGCTACTATACAGCTTTTAAGTAACTGACCCTGAATGGGAAGATCTGCAAACAGATCTCTGGAAAAATTTGTTGCAATTGCTCCCTCCAGAGTCATATTCCAATGATGATCATATTCATCGCAAAAAAAATCACTGAAAACAATCGCAGTAATGAAAACATGGGAATCCAAATACTACATGGTCTTAACCATGCCTGCACCTACCCTTTATCAGTAACAAATTATCTCACAGGCACATGTTTCGTAGATATTTTTCAGTTAAACTCCCATACCACAGATTTAGTTATACAGGAGAAGTTAGTAGGGTGCACAACACTTTCTGGAGGACACTGACTTAAGATGTTCCCTCTGCTATATAGCTATACACACGGTGACTATGCACCAAGTAAAATCGATACACAAAATTACAAGCCATGCAGTGGCTCAACTTACTGGATATAACAACTAGATTTCACATTACCATCGTCAAAAATGAAGGCCACGCTGAGTACACTGGAGCACAAATGTATTTCTTTAAAGCTGATTCCCCTAGTTGCAATTGTAAACAATTCCAGAGAGTTGATGTTATATATCATTACCATCACTCTTTTACGCGATCACAGGAAAAGTTGTTAAGAATTACCAAAGCTGATAAATATGCACAGATGTTGCAAATTAAGCTTAATTACCAATAAACATCAGTTTGGATGACACTATACTTAACTGACAGAGGAAGGTGACCAATCAAACTGATTATGTAAACAGAATTCTTTTCTGCCCATTCTTGTCGGAACCTTTGATACGGGGTATCGAAATTTTAACCCCTTTCACACTTGTAAAATGTCAAGCAAACTTTAAAATTTCTCATTACCATTATTGTCAGTATGGACAGATCTTATGAATCGTTTACTGCAAAGGAGAAATTAAATATGCTGAATATGCACATTGAACATGGCAATAAAGCTGCCAGAAGGCATTTTAATGTTAATGAGGCCAATGTTCGAAATTGGGATAAACAGTATGACAAACTTAAAACTGTGCCTAGTAATAAACAGACAAAAATAAAACCATACAATCAAGATTATCCATAGCATTACATTTTTTTCAGTCAGGAATATCCATATCACTATCTATGTCAATGGTGCTCCATTGCAATAGGTAGAAATTCAAAGCAATGTAAAATATGGCCTAGACTGTGTTTACCAACATGGACATCAGACTTCAAAAAGTAGTTAACCATTTAATGGTTTTAGTAAATTTATACAGAAAAAGTAAGCATTCTATTGTCCAGCATAAATAAAAGTCAACTTCATCATAATTAAGCCATTATTTTTTCTGTAAAAACCTACTCTGACATTAAATGAGTCAATTTCCAGTATGAATGTTTACGTTTTCTATGTCTTTTTTCCACAAAAATAATTTCTAAAACATTCTGGAAATGATCTGCTCATGTACCCACTAACGTTTATTTCTATTTTTGCAAAAAAAAGTGCATAAATTACATCGGTTTTTACAGTAATATGTCCTCTTTTGTTGATAAGAGAGATCTGGCTGTTATTTCTCGTATGTCTATTCATTCATACACTGAATATTTTGTATATACAATTATTATGACAACATTGACACAGACAAATAAGATCCTCAACATAGTTGCTAGACCTGCCAGAAGTATTAACCAATTCTCCTTCAATCATATTTTCTTTAAAATACACCCATTCTATAGAATATTTCTTATTTCTTTATTGCCCACAAGGGGCTAAACATAGAGGGGGACAAACAAGGACAGACAAAGGAATTAAGTCGATTACATCGACCCCCAATTCGTAACTGGTACTTAATCTATCGACCTCGAAAGGATGAAAGGCAAAGTCGACCTCGGCGGAATTTGAACTCAGAACGTAACGGCAGACGAAATACCGCTAAGCATTTCGCCCGATGCGTTAACGTTTCTGCTAGCTCGCCACCTTCAGAATATTTCTGAATCAGGACTGACATAGTAATGCTATGTCTTTCTGCATGAATTAAAAATGGAAGATCAGTAAGAATCATCAAAGGTCACAATATCAAATAAACAACAGCAAAGAGAAGGATTGGTTTCCTTCTTAAGACAGAAAACACTTGAGTCCCAAACAATTATTGACTAACTATGACTCCATACATAACACACCACACTTTCCAGATTAGCAAAACCCAACAATATGATTGTCTACTCAAGCCTTATAAAATTCATAAATTATTTCCCCAACTGAACACTATCATTATCATCATCGTTTAAGGTCCACTTTCCATGCTGGCATGGGTTGGATGGTTTGACTGAGAACTGGTGAGCCAGAGGCTGCACCAGGCTCAATCCAATCTGGCAATGTTTCAACAGCTGGATGCCCTTCCTAACGCCAACCACTCCAAGAGTGTAGCGGGTGCGTTTACGTGACACCGGCACAAGGGCCAGTCAGGAGGTTCTGGCAACGACCACGCTCGAAAGGTGTTTTTTTATGTGCTACCTGCACAGGAGCCAGTCTGGCGGCTCTGGAAATGACCAAGCTTGAATGTTGTCTTTCTCATGTGCCGGTAGGGCAATTCTGGCAACGATCACATGCGAATGGTGCTTTTCACATGCCACCAGCACGGGAGCCAATCTGTGGCCCTGGCAACAATCATGCGCGGATGTGCTTTTAACGTACCAGTGGCACGAGTGCCAATCAGGCGGTACTGTCATTGGCCACACCAGTGATTTTGATTTGTTTTCACTTGTCTCAATAGGTTTTTGCAAGCAAAGTTCATTGTCCAATGAATGAGGGATACTCATAAGTGGGCCGATTACACCCCATGTTTGGATGTGCTTTTAACATTCCACTGGCACAAGTGCCAATCAGGTGGTACTGTCATCAGCCACATCAGCAATTTTGATTTCACTTTTGTTTTATATTTTGCTTTAATACATACACATGCACACACACATAAAATTCACTTTAATTGAAATAAAGTTTCCCCAAAATTAAACATATCTAATATAATAAATGAGAATGTCAGTGTGTTACACTTTTTCAACTTTAATAAATCCTTTTTACTGGAAGCACAAGGCCTCATATTTTGGGGGAAGAGATTAAGTCGATTACATCAACTCCAGTACGTAACTGGTACTAATTATATTGCCCCCAAAAGGATGAAAGGCAAAGTCGACCTCGGCAGAATCTGTAATAATATCATAAATGTGAATGTCAGTGTGTCACACTTTTTGAACTTTACTCCTAAAGGCAGTAGTCCAACATATACCATTTTGGAATTAGGCTGACTCCATGAGTAAATTAAAAACATTCCTGGTTGAATACAGACCCACAATCATGAAATTTGGGATTCCCAAGTTTTCATTACTCTGATTGTTTCCGGTGATTCTTTTTACGTGATTTGTTTTTGTGACGAATCTGATTATCACTGGGATATGACTCTGGAGGAAGCAATTGCAACAAATTCTCCAAAGCAAGTCAGAGATCTGTTTGCAGATCTTCCCATTTGGGGTCAGTTGCTTAAAAGCTATATACTAGCTTAAAAGCAGCCCTATGTATCTATCTATATAGGCAAGTGTCTTGTATTGTAGCCTCCAGCTGACCAGAGCCTTGTGAGTAGATTTAGTAGACGGAAACTAGAAGAAGCCCATTGTATATATATATCTATGTCTTTGTGTCTATTTGTCCCCCAGATCACTGCTTCACAACTGTTGTGGGTGTGTTTACATCTCTTTAACTTAGTGGTTCAGCAAAAGTGAAAATATACAATAAGTACTAGGCTTCAGAAAATAAATCCTGGGGTTGGTTTGTTGAACTAAAAACCTTCAAGGCAGTGTTCCAGCATGATTACAGACAAATGACTGAAACAAGAATAAAAAATAATATGTGTGTGTGTGTGTGTTTGTGTGTGTATTATCATTATCATTTAACGTCCGCTTTCCATACTAGCATGGGTTGGACGATTTGGCTGGGGACTGGCGAAGCGGATGGCTACACCAGACTCCAATCTGATCTAGCAGAGTTTCTACAGCTGGGTGCCCTTCCTAACGCATATATATATATATATATATATATATATATATAGCAAAATAAGGATTCAGATAGAATCAGGGTACTTGAAAAGATATGCACCAAGCCTATGGTTGGTAAGTGCCAAATAGGATGTTCCAGTTGTGTACACAGAGAAAACCAACCCTATGAGTATTTGGTACCTAGGAGCTGGTCCAAAGTACACGTAACATTGAATTGTATGTTGTTGGTATACTCTAGGGTCTCCGACAAGTTGTAAATACCCTTGGTGTATTATAATCAAATGAATAATAACAGATTTATTATGACAGATAATTGTCAGTTTATTACAGCTGTTTCTTATGCATTTTTTACGAGAAGGATAAGAACATTACGCCATTTCATAGTTAGCCTCGACAGACTTCAGCCATATCCCTGCTGCATTCATAGGATATTCTTTTGTTTGTAAAATTACATTTCATCTGATGATTACGGTTTTTTTGTAATGGAGTAATGTTCTCATTCTTGCATTAAAAATGCATAACAAACAGTGCTTTAATGAGCTGACAATTATCCATCATCAGTTTCATTTGATTATTATATAAACACACACATCCATGTGTGTGTGTGTGTGTGTGTGTGTGTGTGTGTGTGTGTGTGTGTGTGTGTGTGTGTGTGTGTGTGTGTGTGTGTGTGTGTTATATATGTAATTTTGGGGACTAATGGGTATATGTCAATTAGTTGGTTGAACTGTTGAGTAGAGAGCACTGGCACAGTTTGGGCTCTCTGGTGTCATCCGCAGTTGGAGTTACTTCAAGAACTATGCCATGTTAGTCGAGATAATGATAACTGATTAAGTAACCAGAAGATGGATTTGGTATTTTGTACAACAATCATTTCAACCCATCCTGCTACTGTCCCTTATGGGTGGGACTCCATTCAACATGTTTTGTTGCATCCATTTTGCAGTCTGAGTCACATCAGGTACATCCATACATATAGTATCTCGCTAAAGATCCCAAGTTTAGGTAGTCATGTTGTTATATGCCCTCGAGTTGGGAGTGAAGCATCGCTAGTTTTCATTACTATTAACTTTGTCCATCTCCTATTCACTTTCCCTGCAAAAAATCGTTTGCTTTCTTTCTTATCAACAGTTACTTGTTTATATTTACAAATGTTCACCATTTTTTCATGGAAAGTTAACAGTAATGAAAATTGTAGCACTGCTTCATTCCCTAACTCGAGGACATATAACAACACTAGCTTAAAAGCCGCCTTATCAGGTGGGCAGCTTGTAAGCTAGCTCCTGTGAAGGGATCTTGATTGGGCCTTGGACCCAACAATAACACTTCATGCATTGAGTACAAATTAACACATTGATAGCCAAGGGGAAATGTGTAAATCAGTCCTGTGTGCCACATGTGGTTTTTTTCAAATTCGTATAGTATTTCAGTTGTATATAATAGTTGTATACAGTTCATTTTTTGATGAGAAAACATGTACACAATATACATATGTAAAGTGTCATGTATACATATATTGTCTACATGGCACTCAATGTGTTAAATTTTATTAAAATTGAACAATAACAGATTGACCTTCTATCAAATTGCTACTTATTTCATGCCATAATGGGTCGCAGGTAAAGGTAATGAAGAGGTCAGGCTTCCCCAAATTTCTGATATATATAATTCCATCTCGAGTCTTCTCATGCATGTACTTGTCACCTCCTATAAATGATGATGGAAGAATGACTTTCTTTCCAGTGTTGAGTGGATTGCCATCATTTTGAACAGCATCTTGGAGGTGAATGCAGCGTTCCCCTCAAAGTTCTTATTAGTGGCATGTGATAGAGAGCAACCTCTGTTTAGAGTTTTGCATACATATCAACCAAGAAATGGTTGAAGAGTTGCTTGCATCTCAGTGATTGAAGTTGTTGGTTCTTAACACGATTCTGTAGCAATAGAAGTCTTGTGCTGAAACTTTGTTTCCTATAGTTTCCTCAGTTTCAGAAGGAAGTGATAGCCATCCTGCCCTTGCCAGAAAATAAGTGGACACTGGAGAGCATCATAACTCCTGCGTGTTTCAGCAACTTTCCTTAGGGATCCACTTTGTTTCTCTATCACTATGTCTCTTTCTCCTAAGTTTTGACCTGCAATGAGTACTGATACTTCATTGGTAGATGGTGCATTGAATCTTCTGTCATGCTCTCCAACAGACGTCTTATCAGCTCTAATGACTAATCTCAAGTTCTCGAGTCCATCTCTCTCTGGAGAGCATTGCAGCAATGAACTGCAAACAAAAAGGCAACCTTAACACTAACAAGCGCCATACAACTACCAAACTCCATAAAGAACAGGTCTTAGAGCTGCAATATGCAGACCACTCTGCTTTTGTGGCCCTTACTCAGAAGAAGCTTCAGGCTATCCTAGCTGCGGCAGTGAAAACATACAGTAGTATAGGGTTATCTATCAATACCATAAGACTAAAGTGATCGTCCAATGGAATCTCACTCACTCTCTATACTTTTACTGTTGGTAATGAACAGCTGTCAGTGGTAACAGCTTTCAGATATTTGTGGAGCTATGTCTCTGAAGATGATAGCACTGATGACCAACATCTAGACCTGTATTAAACAGACATCAACTGTCTTTTGGAGACATTAAAGCAGACTTTCACCTCCACAAAAGGTCACTATATAACATGCAGTCTATATTACTGCTCTCTACAGATGTGAAGCTTAGGTGGTCTACAGCTATTACATCAAGTCCTTGGGGCTCTTCCACATAAGCCATTTCCATTGCATCCTGGGAATTACCTAACACAAGTGTGTATGAGCCACACTGTAATGCTTGCAGAGACCAACTGCAAAAAAGCTGAGGTCATCA